>NW_028289556.1:300000-457665 GCF_059628265.1 Tinamus guttatus | reverse complement strand
CTCCTCTCCTCTCCTCTCCTCTCCTCTCCTCTTTTCTTTTTTTAACGTGATCCTAGCCCAGAATATTCTGTTGAATTGCAGAGCTCATTCTCAAATAATAGTGCCAAATTTACTCTTACTTTATACTCCTGTAGAGCTAAAACAGCTCCACTGTCTCCAGTTCCAGTACTCCATCCCCACTGACACTGTATGAAAGCGGGATTTGGCTTCAGGGTGGAATGCCTCTACATCCCCCAGAAAAGAGCAACTCATTATACTTTTTGCATATCCTGGAGGGAGAAAAAAACAACTCTGCTGTTTTCCATCAGAAATGACAGAAAAAGTATCCAGTTCATTTTTTTAAACCCACATACCTGATGAACTGATATGCTTAAAGTTGAGAAGTATAATTGAACTATTTTGCTGTAGTTTCTCTCCTTTTTTTTTTGGACTATCACTCATTAAATCAAGATTTTCTTCATTTTTGCAATCTATCAAAAACAGGTTTAATGTATCTTCTGAAGTTCTAAAATATAAGGATAACAGCAGGGTTTTTCTATAACTTGCCATTGCAGTGTGCAGTTGATGGCCATTATACTTTCAAGTCTCCCTTTGAAAATTTCTTACTAACATGACTATTTTTGTAGCCCAGTTGGATATTCCACAGAGTTACTTAATATGCCTTTCTAGCATTAGAATACCATGACATTTCTACCTATAACAGTCTAACCTCATAACTTCATAATCTCTATGATCTAGGCAATAATGGAGTTTCTTTCTCTCTTGCTCCTCTTTCTTTTTTTTGTGGTAAGCCTGCATATGAATGGACACAGATGTGCATTACCAGTCTATGCAGCGACAGAAAGAAAGCAAACTTTATTGCATGATTTGTGTTTTCATGTGTTTTTCTATGTTCCGTAGAGAAAATTCCCGTGGAAGCAAAGTTGCCATGGTATAAGCAGGCTCAGGAGCTGGAAGAAGGAGCAGTGGTGTCTGAAGAACCATCGTAAGTCCTAAAAATTTTTTCAAAACAGGTTCTTGCAACATGGGTGTCTGGAGCTTTTGCTGAGCTAAGAGTGTCTTGAAAATGTATTTGGCTTTCATTTGAATATAGGGCCAAATGTAATTCTGTGGAGTTCAGTTTGTGTAAGTGATGGTTGTATCAGGCTCAGGTATAAAGAAACAGAGTTCAAGAGGGCAAATAACAGATTGGATTTGAATGAATATATGCATGTTTTATTTCAGGTCATTTACAATAATATTACAGTGAGAGTCTATCTAAGGTAGTTATACGATCCCCTTTACCAGTGTATATGAGCACCTTTACATCTTTTCTTAGTCTCACAATGCCCTTGAGTAGTCGGAGGCAAAATATAGGGCAGCCAGCGAGGATTTTCTACCCCCATACCCGTGAAAGAACACTGTAATAATAGCAAGTGAAGCAAATTACTTTTAGCAGAAAATAAACTAGAAATTTCATCGCTGTGGTTTAGATTCCTTCACTTACCTCATTGTTGCAGGGATTTTCCCCTCCCTGCTTTTCTAACCACTTTCTAACCACTGGTCTTTGCTCAACCACTTCTGTGAGACTGATCTCAGCCTGCATCGTGTTAACATTTAATTTAATTTAATGTTTGTCTTCATCCTACCACAGATCCATTTGGGTGGCAGACATTAGCAGTCACATTAGAGCTACCTGAAATACATAACCCTGTCTCAATGCAAATACAACTGTTCATTAGACTAATAAATATTATTCTTTAGGCAACAGAGGTGAAATTTTGGCATGGTTTATCTGAAGTAGTTTATGGTTGGATATATAATTGATATATGTTGGATATGTAAGATTTATTGTATGTGTCCCCAATTTTTAAATCCTCTCTCGTATATATTCCTAAATATGTATATGCATGCACATGCAAATATACATGCCTATATACGTACACATTCATATCTGTATATATATTAGTACCAGCTATAGCAAATAGTATAATGGGATGGATGTATTACTCTCTTCAGAGTCCTACAGACTTCATAAATTCATTCCCTCACAGGCAAAGTTCAGAAAATCTTATGATTCCAAAATAAGTGCAGTTTGTGTTGTGACTTTTAACACTGTATATTAAACTAGTTATCTTAATGCACATTTAGCAAACTATAACTCTTGGAAGCATAAAGAAAATGGTGTACAGTCAGGAAGTTTATCAGAAGAAAAAAAAACAAGGTTCTAATTAGAAATGCAGCCTATGTTTTATCTGAAAAAAGAGCAATTCTGTAGAATGACAAAACATTTAAAATAAATTTTATTAAGAAACATTGATATTGCTATAGAAAAATAGTATAGTAATGTTTATATGTGGCTGTGTTAGCAACAAAGGGTTGTGGATGACAAGGTCCTGTAAGAAGAAGAAAGAAGCTGAAGAGAATGCTAAAGAGGTTTTTTATCTCATGAATTGTGTTTTATTAAGGCACTCTGGAAAATCCATTGGTATATTATTCATGGTATTAAAACAGACCTTGTGTGATATAAAAGGAAAATGACTTAGATGTTTTAGAATATCTGAACAGCAGATGACACCTTCTCACTCAACTTACCTCTGTATTGAACTAAAGACCCCATTACGCTTCCTTATTCAGATGTCCTTATTCATTTATCTCATTACTTCGTCTGAAAAACATGGGGTAAATGGATACCTTACTCCTTATCTATTTACTCCATCTTAGACAGGTACTTTGTTCACAACAGTGGAATACCAATACAGCTGTGACACACTCCTGGTTAATTCTGTCATGGTGTAACATTTTATAATTCCTTTTTTTTTTCTTTCTTTCTTTCTAAGCCCAACTCTGGGAGCATGAATTTAACTGTCGTGCAGAATGAACACAGTGTCAAATTTTGTTCAAGTGTGAATTTTTATGCACAATGATTAATAGCTAAATCAAAAGACTAAAAAGTCTGGGTCTTTGTTCAAGCTTTTCCAAAGCTTGAAGATATCCAGGTCTTGGTTTTGGTTTGGAAGCAATTTTAGTGATAATGCATGAGCCAGAAACAATAAATAAAAACTTAGAAAAAAAAGTCTGCTGAAAGGCTGTCAATGCAATACCCATCTTTAAGCAGTAACAGCCATATGCATAACATTCCTGAGAATAGCTAGTCTTTTCATAACAACATTGAGTAGGGAACTTACATATACAATCTATTTCAGTATCTCAGTACTAACATTTTCTGTTAATGTCTAAGTTGAATCATATACTAATTTTAGGTCCTCATGGAAATAGTTAGATTGGTAATTCACCAAAAAAAAAAATAAAAGTCTATTATTACATTAAAAAGAAAAAGAAAAAAAAACAGAAAAAAAGCCTCTAGAAGCCATCAAGATGCAATCAACCAATTTTGATGTCATTTTTAGAGCTTCAAAATCCTTCTTTGTCAGCTGCATAAGAATTGTGAAGATGTGAATTTATAACTCTGTATTGATTGAGATTTTTGTTGTGAAATGACAAACCATAAGTTATGAACTTGGACATTTTTGTTACATTGTCCATCCACCTGTAATTTATAATCATTCACTGCTCTGTGTGTAATGCCTTTCATTATTTAGTTCTTTAGGAATTTCCAAAGGCAGCACATCTTATAGTTTCATTTTGTCTGTATATGTCTGACTGTCATTTGCCTTCCTCTCAATAATGTCTGGTTTTATTACTATTATCTGAAATTAACAGAGAGAAAAAGTTATCACAGAGAACTTAACCCCTCTGTCAAATTTGGTTAATATTCACAAGACATTCAGTGGTAGTAGTTTACCACGTGCTTCATGGAACTAGGCAACTACATAGAAAAAGGACACCCAATAATTCCCAATTGAAATAAAGGCCAAATGTGAGCTCGGTCCTTTAGGGTCACCTTTAAGGAAACCACCTGGGTGCTCAGTTTTCAAATACAAATCCATGTTCTGTCATATTAAATCAGTTCTCATTAGTTCAGCTGCTCAAGGATTTACTTGTAACTGACTTGGCCACTTAAAGGCTAGAGGCAGCTGTGGGGACTGTTCTGTCCAACTTGCTGCATGTCTAAATGGAGCCAATTAAATGTTATTTTTTGACAGAACTGCTATAAAATAATCTCGATGGGAAGGAAAATATTGTGATCTTTCGTAGGACAACAGTGTAAGATGAGCAGTCCTTGTTGTCCTGTACTGTCACTTGGGTTGTGCTGTTGTCAAGATCCATCTCTAAAATGACCATTTCCCCACTCAGAAATGTGTTGTGTAAGGCAGCAGCCACACTATCTATCTGAACTCTCCCTCGGGATCATTACGCCAGCAAAGCATGACAGCAAGAGACAGAACAAGCAGCAGTCGTGATTAGAAAGGCATGGGGTTTTTCTATGTATAACAAACTAGTTTTTATGAGGGGAGAGGCGTGGGCTTAGATTTCTGTCTCCAACTCTCAAAAAATACTTTTGTATGTTAACATTGTGCCTGGCTTTTAGCATATTACCATAGATGACCTTCGTGCTAGTCATAAAAAGAGGGGGAAAAAAAGAAGGCAAACAATATCTGGATGCCAGATGGCACCATCTTAGTGATGGAGATGGTTCAGGAAGAAACAAAAGGAAATTCCTGACATGCATCAGAGGGAATGACGCCCTCAGGGGCCTGGATATGGACAGAGAGGCCAGTGTGTCAGAGTCACCCAATATCTGTTTCTTACTTTTCAGTGTGTATTTGTGTTTCCAAAGATGTGTAAGGTATTTCATTCTTTTTTTTTTTCTGCTAAATAGTTTCCATGTTGATCTTTGTGTCTAATTCACACATTAAATGTGATTTTAAATCTGCCTGCAAAATATTTTTTTACTTTTCCATATCAAGCTCTTACTGCACTCAATGAGAAAATCAGTGTGGTCAGCTGCAGGAAAGTAAGGCAACCTAACATTAGGTAACGGTTTTTATCTTTTCATTCAGACAATTGCTCTAGAGAGTTGCCACTACATAGGATTTATATGTCCTGTCTTTGTAGGACAGAATCAGTTTATCTTTCCCTAGGGAAAAACGAACAGTGGACTAGAGGAGAGAAGCAATAGAACAAAATGGTTTGGTGCAAGGATGAAGGAAAAGGTCATACTCAAACAAAATTAAGAGGAAACTCTAAAGGGACAAATTGCAATCACTCAGATTATAACGGGGCCTATGCAGCTGGGTTCAGTGCCATTCCTCCCACAGATGGAGATTGACAAGTGGTCATGACCCCTATTTCACTTCTCCAAATGATGGCACCAGAAGCTATCCAGTGCTCTGTGTGAGCATCCTGCAGTATTATACTTGTTCTGTACTTACTCCAGGAGAATGGTGGCCTCTCCTGGAGAGGGAGGAGAGCTCAGGATGAGGAGGATGGAGATCAGAGTTCAGTTCCCACTTCTTCTAACTCAGAAAATTTCTGAGTCTTTGGACAAACAACTTACTTAACACGTTGTTTCCCCAGTAGTACATAACTTTAGATACCTTAAAGATGTCTGGGTGTTTGTGCCTCTGAAGATCAGATCTTACCAGTATGTGTCATTCTTTAAACCTCAGGTTTTGGCTGAACCATGGATTGATTTTATAAATAGCATTAAAGAGAAAAGACAACACATAATTTGGTTGTAGTGAGGAAACGCGTTATTTTTTTCTCTAACAGATGGGTAACTAAATGACACTCATCTGCATAGACTTCTTTTATTTCAGAATTCAACATTGCAGGAACTCAAATCCTAGACTGAGTTTGTGGAAATGTACATAAAGTATTCTGGAGATCTTTATAAAGCTCAGCAGGGCTCTGTATACATCTTGTCCTAAACCCATGGGAGTTGATGGAAGGTCTCTCATTATCTTGAATCTTCTTATTCTTTTTCTTTTCCTTTCACAATTACGTTTATGTTGCTTCATGCAGTAGAATAGACAGCAATCCTCAGCTGTGTCCAGAGTTCCAAGGGCAAATTACTGCCATCATAAGAACGGCATTGTCATCATTGTTCACAGTTTAAATTTTGACATAATTTTGGTTACTTTTATAAACAATCATTGCACTGCACATTTTAGACTACAGGAGCTGCATTTTTAATTGCATTCTCTTTGTTATAATATAAATAGAGCAATTTTACAAAATATTAGAGAAACTGTTATTTGAATAATAAAGAGGTGTTCTCATGTGCAAATGTGGATACTAGAATCTGAATATGAGAATTGTCCTCAGTTGCCCAGAACTGAACAGGGCAAGTGCGTGTACTTGTATATTTCGTCAAACAGCAACAGCCAGAAAATGCTGCTGAAAAATACCATGCTTCTTTTAAACCCTCTACTCACTATTTTGCAAGGGTGTGCTGTAACAGCAAAAGGTTGTTGGTCCATCACAATAAGCTCCCACAGGTCAAGGAAACTACTGTAACCATCACAGCACTTTTCCCCAAATGTCAGTGCTGCTGCCTGTGGAGGTGCCCAGTGGGATTGATGAGTTGCCTTTTAGCTCCACAGTATCTGCAGTGCTCCAGCAGCTCAGTAGCGGCCAGCACAGCAATGTCATGATTTTCCCTTCCTCTCATTTTCTCTTCTGCACCTAGTAGTGATCTCTTCAAAACGGGATGAAAAGAACCATGTTTAAAATATTCAGCAGTGCTTTCACAGCACACTTACTATCTGCAATTTTCTCCTCAGGAGTAAATGCTCCCATTTTTGCTGTGCAGAAGAACAAACTAAGGTTACCTTTGATGCAACAGTAACGTGCTAATCACTGAGAAGTAAACTAAGAGATTTAAAATACTTCACTGTAATATGAAGGCAGGAGTCATCTTTTTATTATTATTATCATTTGTGCCATAACTAGCACAACAGAGTTCTGACACATAGCTAGTATGGCAACATCACTACAACCAGTAAATCTTTTGTCTTATTTATTATGGATATTACAGGGATTACTATAAAAGAAGCATTTTATTAAACACTATACTGTGCCATCTTAACTCCATTTTTCCCTATATTTTAAAGTATCTACTTCTCTCCACCACTTCTGTCTTCAAAGAAGACTCAGTTGTTAGCAAACAGAGAAGTACAGTGTCACACAGAAGACACATTACATGTGGAATAACTAACTTTAAAACTGTGGATTTGACTGCCTGCTATTACCATACCTTATTTTGTGCTAGCCATTTGGCAACATTTACCATTAATGATTGCACAAAGATATCTGAAAGGCTTTTGTGATTTCCTGTTTTTCAGATGACGGAAAATTCAGAACTAGTGTATATATTATACATTCACATTTCGTAAATGTTTAGTTTCTAATGGCACTGCTATATGAAGATTTTGTTCTGTTTTTCTAATTGTCTTTTTTCTTTCTTTGTTCTTTTCTATTCTGCTCTCAACTCCATTAACTCTACCAGTTCCCTGTGTTTAGCAGACAGCGGTTTATTAGAATTTATCACTTCCAAATTTATCACTTAGAATATAGAACCTGGGCCTAGAAAGCTGAATAAAATATAATTTCCTGAAGGTATTCCAATGTTTTCATTATGAATTGCTGACTAGGGTGAAATAATATAATAGTAATATGTGGTATGTACAGATCAACTCTTATTTCAAAAAGAATCCAGTCTGGTTTATTAATGTTCTGCTTCTTTTTCATTCCTGCTCTCTTTTGTTCCCGTGCGTTTGTATGTGTGACATACTCAATGCGTAAATATTGTGGGTGTATAAAGTCTCTCTGCGAAGATGTAATCACTGAAAAAATACAGTCTTCCTTGGTTTGGAATACAGATGATCTTCAACAAAACTAAATTACACAACAATTCCTAATGTTGACAAATAAGAGTAAAACAATGTCTAATAAACATATTCAGAGTCTCTTTTTATAACCTCATTACACTGTCTACTTTTTAGCTTGTCAGGTCAAGAAGCTATCCATTTAAAACACCAAAGTATCTAAGTCACGCTTAGACACGTAGGTAAGCCACACCGCAATCTGTGACAGGAAGTTTTCTGCATCAAAGTAGTACTACAACAGTAGCATAGTTTTAGAGAAAATGAATGGCTATTCTATATATTGAAAGACATAACACCTTCAAAATGAAAAGTATCTAATTTAAAAGATGATTGAGTATTTATTTACATTAGTACGATAAAACATTTCAGAATAGGGAAATGGAATCACTTTGCATCATTAAAGTTTCCCGAAAGCTCCAGAGAGAGATCTTGTGGTTTGTATAGCAACATTAGGAAGAGTTTAAAATTTTCCAATAAAATATACTATCCACTTCTTTCCATTCTGTTACTTCCTCTTTATAGTACTAGCAGGAGACACTGAATATATAACAAGATGACAGAGTTTTTGTAGGTAAAGCAATGCATAGTGCCTGCTCTAGTGCTGCTCTGCTCAGGGTTCCTGACATGTACATTTTCAGTAGAGGGTGGGGAGGTACAACAAGTTTTCCTGCCTAGTTTTGGACTTCCTCTTCTTTCAAAATGGTGGGAAAGCCCTTTTGCCATATAGAAAAAGGCAGTGGATTAAAAAGGAAGTGTTTAAAAACACTTCTGGAAATGCTGACGTCTAAACAGATTTTTTTCTTCTTCTTATGAGAGTGTGCATGGTATTTGTAAGGTGAGAACTATGCATCAGTTTCCTATAACTAGAGTAAACATAGTCCATAAAATAGACAGATGTGTGTATTGCCCACAGTCCTAGGTAAAGCAGTGAAACTCTGCTGTCTAAATGCGAAGCAAAGGGAGAGAGATAATTCTAGTGATGATATTTTAATCAAAAATAGCTATTATAAACTCTGGTTTACATGAAAAACTTAGCTAATGCCAGTGCTTTGGAGATGAAACATATATTTCAGGTAGCTGACTATGTCACCATAAATAAATAAATCTGTTCACCAGACCAGCACTGCAAAATATCAGTAAAGAACTCATTCACTTTGAAGTGGGTAACAGATACCAAACACTTCCTATTAATGTGAAAACCTTATTAATAGAGCTAGTTCCCTGTGATGCTCTTGAAAGACCTGTACCAGACAAAACTATTCAATTTTATGGTTTTGAAGTACATATACAGTCACTGCTTTTGGAATCTTCCCATGCTAGAAAGTTTGACAGAATAATGAAGTCCAGTGTGATCTGGACCAGTCTGTAACATGTATTAATTACTGCAGTGCTTTAGTGCCACCATCACCAGGCATCTGGGTACCAATAATGCAGGTCATGGAGCACACAGGAGCACTATGTCACAAAAGATTTAGGAAACACCATGCCTCAATATGAGCTTCCCATGAACAGGAGCTCCTCAATATGAGCTGTGGTAAGTTTAAAGTGGGTAGTAAAGAGGTATGGACACGTCTGTTTGATATTACCTGTAGAAAAATTCTAGGCCTATTTCCAGTACTGTATTTTTAAGATGTTGGAAACTGGTAACAAGGCATAAAAATGCAGATATTGTTATACTTTTAGGAGAAATACCAGAAGCAAGAGACTCAGAATTCAGTCTGTTTTGCTTATCCAAAGGAGGGTTGCAAGATGGTTCAAGTAAATAATATAAGTACCTTCACGGGGGAAAAATACAAGATCTCCTAATCCAAAAGACAAAAGCAACAACCACAATTTTAAAAGAGAAAACCCAGAATAAAAATGGAGCACTATGTCTTTAATTGGAAGGGAAATGAAATGTGTTAGAACAAAGAGCTCAAGGAACTGTGTGTTCCTCTTTTTATAACTTCAAATGAAGACTTAAAGGTAGTTACAGCATTATAGGAACAATGGCCAAAATTATTTGTCCTAGGATATTGCAACTAGTGATGACAGCAGTCTCTTCAATACTTAGTGATAGCAAACTTAGGCTATCTATTAGGCTAAGATGATTTAGATCAGACCCTAGAAATAAGTAACTGATAGAATCATGATGCTCATTGCTGGATGCTTTGCACTGAGAGCTTTTGATATAAAGTTAAGCATTTTAAGTATGCATCATCTTTCACGGATCTAAGTCCCTGTATACACATGAGAACTTGAGAGGTCATCCACTGTTGCCATTGGTTTGGCAGCAAGATGTCAGGGCCTTCGTGAGCGTTTCACACTAGCAGTGTGTTGAGGTGAAGCATTTGTTTCTCCTTAGGTGGAATTTGGGCTTTTCACTCTTGGACAGAGTTACTGCTTTCACTTGCTCTGTTGTTTATGGATGTAACTGTGCTCTCGTTCTTCTTGCCACAGCTTTATTCCTGAGGCTTGGTCCGCCTGTAGCGTCACCTGTGGAGTGGGCAGCCAGATTCGGCTGGTGAAATGCCAAGTGCTCCTGTCTTTCTCTCAGTCTGTGGCTGACTTGCCCATTGATGAATGTGAAGGTCCCAAACCTGTGTCTCAGCGAGCCTGCTACAGTGGTCCCTGCAGCGGGGAGGCAACCGAGTATAATCCAGAGGAAACGGACCTGATGTATGGCAGTTTGCAGGAATTTGATGAGCTTTATGACTGGGAATATGAGGGTTTTACGCAGTGCTCAGAGTCCTGTGGAGGAGGTAAGTGCAAAATGTTTTGGTGCTGTGCTTACTTTCTCCATGTGTATGTTCTGCAGTGAATGCTCTTGCAAATGCTGCTTTGCTGCTGCTGTTTGAAAAGACATTAATACAAACTCTAAAAACCCCGTGTGCATTTGGCCCAGGGCTTTCAGTCTCATTGCTCAGCATGTTAGATATAAAGGATCAATGAATCTCAGATTACTGTTTCCATATATCAGCTGACTGGTCATATATGCACTCAGAAGTGAATCTTAAAGTGATCCTATACCAGCTAGAATGAGGTGTCACTTTTATTTTTTACCTCTTGATGTACATTCAGTAAACATAAATATGTGGAAAGCAAATGGTCCTGCCATTGCTACTGCATTTGCATATTGAAGTTCTACAGGCTCAGTAGTTCCTTAGCTGAACCTGATATTAGCCTGGATGCTAAAGAAAGGGAAAGTATATCTTAAGAAAAACAACAATAATAATCATCATATGGTTGCCTGAAACTAGCAGATTTAGTAGTTGAAGTTTCTGAAATTTATTCAAGGTTTTAGGTTCAGCATAATGGAGTGTTAGTGCACCAATCTCTGATATCCACTTTTTCCCTTCATTTTGTCTATCTGATTCTAAAAAATACGACCACTCAAGAATTTTTAAACTTCAGACTTTTGCAGTTGCTGTCTTTTTACATGACCAGTTACAGGTTCTTGAAAATAAAAGTTATTGCATATATAAATTCAGAGTAGTTGCTGTAGAACTGGAAACCTCACAGTAATTTATGTATGCTCAATAGTTTCCTCTGTATAGATTTGCCAGTAATCAGTTACAAAATTAAATGAAATTAAGAGAAAATGATGCAAAGATTTTCATAGCTTACCTCTGTCTTGCTGGATGGTAGTTGATATTTAGAGCAGTTCATATACAGTTGTCAGAGTCAGACCGTTACCACAGTTGTTTCATTTTCTATGTGAGAATATACAGTGCTAATATACATTAAGTGATGACAAACACTCAGTTCATTTAAGTATCTGTCATATATTGAACCTGATGATAGTTAGCAGTGACGACTTGTCGTATTTGAAACCTGAATAGCTTCTATAAATAGCCTCCTGAAGCCATTGCTGTGACTAGAATGACTGTGTGTATATTCTTCAAATACAACTCGCATAGACTTTCTGATAGGATAGACATATTTTACTTTATAAATTTAACCTTTCCTTTCAGTTGTCAGCAAATATAGTTAGCCAAGATTTCTCTGTCCTTGACATCAACTCTAAATTTTTCAGATTAGTAGATGCTAAGTCAGGTATTTTTGTAACCATAGGTGTAAGACAGGTCAAACTAATTTTATTGTTTTTGTAGTCTCAAGAGAAGAAATTGGATAGATGCAGAAGTAACCTTTCACCTCCTAGAAGTAGCAACCAGAAGGAATTAGTTAGGCGTTTAGTCTGCTGTTAGTGGCTGTATTTCCCAGAGCTGTCATCAAATATCATGTAACAATTATTCTATTCTGGTAGATATAAACACAGAAAATCTCATTTGATGGTATTTTGAAAGTGAACTTAAACTGCCTAGATTCCTGTCCCACCCTTGAACTCTTTCATATTGTAATTTCCCATTGAGCATTGACTTCTTTTTTTAGGGAAAGCAATTCTAAGACCTTTTGTTCTAAGCAACTAGATCTTAGAAATCAGTTACTGGAGAAATGTGTCCCTTTTTTAATCATGTCTGTACTGCAAAATTTCTGACAGATAATAGAAAGTCTTTAGATGCTATAAATATTCAGTGACCCATCCATTGATAATAAAGCTTGCTGTATTGACCTATAAAAACAGAAGGAAAGATGTTATCAGCATGTTGAGGCATTCAGTGCGAGGTTATTCATGTCAAGGAAAAGCTGAGGATAGTGATTTTGAGCTCCCTTGTTTGCATGCTGGAGCATGCCAGTTGCTTTAGTTCATAGCACAAGCTATTGGAGGGTTAGTCTCTCTCAATAGACAGCTGAGCAACCATGAACTAGTTAAATGCTTCCTGGTACCTTTTATTAGAATACCTATACTGTCAGGCAAGATTACAGGCTGCCCTGACGTCTTTAATAGATAGAGAAACTATAAGACTCACCTAAAGGGAATCCTAATGAGCAGAGAAGAATGTTGATCTCATTTGAGATGATTTAGGTGTCGTAGGGAGTAAGCGTAGGAAATTAACACACTGGGAGGATTGAGGGTGGTCAAATACTTAAAGGTCAAGAGCAGTAGTATCAGAGATTGGCTGTATGAGCTAAAGAAAACTATGTCTCTGAGAAGTGAAGAAGAGGTATTCTAGAACTCAAAGTCAATCATTTTTGATTAGTCAGCTCTGAAACATGCATTGTGAAAGTTTTAGGAGGTGGAAGGATAATTGTTAATCACTAGTCAGCAGCTCATTTGTGGCACACTTAGGAGAGGAGGAATCAAAGCTGTTGCAGTCCACTTGACTTACTTAAAAAAACTGCATCTGAAAAGAAAAAATAACACTGCCAACCTGGTGAGTTAGCCTTGTCTCTAGCAAATGGAACAATGTCACCAGCATGCAGTAGGATTCATGGGTTTCATTCCACAATTTGATAAAATAATTTTCCAAATTTCCATACCTCTGAATAGTCATTTTGATCTTGTTGTTAGGTCTGTACTGGTGATCACTGCAAAGTAGAGACAAGTAGCTTCAACATAGTGACATATCCCATCATTAGAGCTCCATCTCTTCTCAGCAGCCAGGAGTAGTCCATCCTAGAGGAATTCATATGCCTCTGCCACGGAATAACACATCAAACAAAAAACTGGTTGAGTTGGAAAATAGTGAGTATGAAAGGGCAGAGAATAAATTTATGTGGAAATATTTGTGTAGTTTCCACTTCAAGAAAAGAGTCCCTGACACTTTTTGTTTGTTTGTTTCAGTGGGCTATCCCCCACTGAAATCTTCAAAAAGTATCTTGAGAGGTTTTTTTGAGTATCAAAAAGTGTGCAAAGGCACACCTGTATTGGCTGACTTCAAGGACTTTGGTTATTTCTACATTAATGTCCACATCCCATAAGCTTTTTTTTTTTTTTTTTTTTTTTTTTTGTCCTTCTGTTCAGCACCTCTGTGCAGGCCTGCACAAGCTTGTCAAGCTTGTACAGCTGCAAAGGAGCCAATAAATTACTCAGCATGCCACTTTGGTGTGAGTCCCTTCTCAGCCTCTAGGGGCTGAGTCCATGAATGATTTGGGGAATACTGTGCTAATAGACACACTATAGTATTGAGGCTATAGTTGCAGCACTTCAGTCCTGTAAAATAATATGATACCAGTGTTTGCCTGATGGCATGCACTCTGGCTTAAGATACAGCAAAAGGTATTGGCAGTTTTCTTACACTGATTACATTGCTTTTGCAGCTCTTCAAGGTTATCCAACATTTTGTGTGTGTGTGTGTGTATACATACATGCATAAGCACAGGCACATGTATAAACATTGATGTCCTCCAAAAATTCTGAGATATTTTGGAAAAATAATTATTGTTTTTAAGTACAATAATACAATTGCTAGTTCAGCTAATCTTTGCCTAGAAAGTCACAAAATGATTGCAAAGAGCACACTTCCACTTTGCTGAAGCACTGCAGATTTTTAGGCAGTTAAGGCAAATTAGTATCCGTTGACCTCTACACGCATAGGGTGTGCAGTATTGCAAAGCCTGGTCTTCCAGCTTTCTAACCTTTTGATCCAAAAAATTGTAATAGCCCTATTTTTACCCATAGGAAATGTGAGATAAGTAACTGTCATGCCTAAGAGCACAGGAGAAATTTGGTATCATCAAGCATTTCCCAAATTTAGCATAATGACCAAGTCTTCCACCTTCTCACAGCTGCTTCTCCCAGCAGCTACCCATGTTTCTATTTCAGCATTCAGATACACTCTGCATTTCTGCATGTCCAGCTGAGATGCTGGTCTGTGGATGTAGGAGGTCAGTTGAGTGTAAGTTGGATTGATTTTACTTTTCTTTTGCACTTAGAACAGTCATAACTTAAAATTGCTTAAAATATAGCATGCCCAATTCTAGGCCATCTTCACACTCCAGTCCACTCTACTGACAAATAAGGTTGTATTCATAGCAAAGGATCAGTGACTAGAGAATACTAGTATTTTGAAATGTCCCTTTTCTGACAATACAAGATACAAGATAAATGAACCTAGGCACTTGCCACTATATCTGAGTTGGGTGGTAAGACTAAGAGCCATGTAGAGGTCCAGCCTCCAGCATACTAATATAATTAGGCCATTTCCCGGGTGATTGGGAAGGGAGATACAAAATGTGCAATGCGCAATGTATGACCATAGATGAGAATCTACAGGAACTGCAGTTAGAGGGTGTTTGGGGGAAAGTTTGTGTGGGTGTCTGTTTGGTTGGTTGGTTGGTTTTTGTTTGTTTTTGTTTTTTTATAAATGGAGAAGGAAGGAGCTAAGAATTTTCCCTGAACAGTCAGAAAAGGTGTGCAAGGTAATCCTCAGAAACCTGGTGGCAACCATCTCATTACCTTTTGGGAAACAGCCTTGCCTCGGCAGCAATATCTGAACTGGCAACCTTGAGTCTTCTGATGTGCAGCAATCCCTGCAGCAGCCCATCTGGATCCCTGCTGGAGCCTTTCCACCCTTCACTGACTGTGTGGGTGCTGTAAGCTGGCTTCTGATGGTGTATTGCTGTGTGCAGGTGTCCAGGAGGCTGTGGTGACCTGCCTGAACAAACAAACCAGAGAGATTGTGGATGAGATGTTGTGTATAACCAGTCGCCGTCCGCCGCAGCTACTGAAAGCCTGTAACCTGGAGCCATGCCCACCAAGGTAAGGTTTTTTTATCTAATCTCAAGAACGCATCTTTTTTTCTCTGATTTGGGATAGGTATAATCATTGTCTGAAGTTTAGAAAGTTATCTGCAACCTCTCCATGAGGCTAGGATGTTTGCTTCCTGTTTGGATAGGATGCTTGGGCATTACTGAAATTTCTTCAGCAGCTCATAAGTAAATCTCAGGGCCCAGCATGTTTAGGCAGATTGTAGCACTGCAGACTCAGCAGTTTGGATTCAACAGAGCCTCTGTTTACATCCACTTGGGATTCATTTTAATGGATGTGAAGTGGGCACAGATATGTGAACGAAATTCTGCTTGCAGTATAAAGGTTTGGAGGAGATAATCCATGGTGGTCTTTCAATCTGTACAGTGCAACTAGGGCAACTTTGTTAATGTAGGTGATAATATCAGTTCTTGTTTAGAATAATCCTTTAGTGGATTAGAGTATTTTAGTGGATTTTGAAGCTTCTATGAACAAAGAAAAACAGTTAAAGAAGTGTGGGGTGACTGTAGTTTACTATATTGTCCAGAGCCTTTTAAACAACACTAACAGTATGGAAAAAAAAACCTTTAAATAAGTTGGAACCCCAGACTAAACGTCTTTGCAGGCTGTGACTGCAAGGTGGGAGAGAGAAGCTCAAGGTTTATGAGGGTTTGAACAGAATAATTTAATAAGGCACTTATGATCCATGCTGCACAGGGAGCCCCCGGAACCATGTGCAGTGGTCACAGATGGGCAGCTGCTGGAGACGTGGGTGCATTTGGTTTGGACACCAAAAGGAACTCGACTTGTATCCTGAGGGCCCCTCAAACCTACTAGAGCTAGTTCCTTAGCTCAGCGGTGCTCTCCTTGGGACACTGTGCTCAGGAAGCAGCTAGACGTTGTGGACAGACTCGTGTACTGACTGGCCCTAGTGGGAGCTCAGTCAGAGGGCATCTACACACAGGGACTGCTGCCATGTCCTGTCACTGACTCTCAACAGGTCTTCTGCAGGGGTTCTCAGGACCCTATCTATCATGTATTCTCAGATTGCAAGGGTTTACAGCCTCTTCAGGCTGCAGTCTTGTTAACTGAGTAGTACCAAGCAGTGGTAAAAACACCAAAAGGCAAATTTCAGGCTGCTTAGCTATTTAGGTTCTGCAGTCAAAAATTCTATGTATCAGCTCAACTTTACCCAGAATTACCTAAAGTTTAAGCAGAATTCTGCAACTTTCCCCTTCACAGAAAGAAGAAAGCTTGCAGAACCTGTTCTGATCTCAGAAAGCTTCCAAAATCCTGACCCTAAAGACTGCAGAATTTCACGTTTAAATCTTTTACAACAGAATATAACTCTTACCTGCTACGAAGTTTCCGTAGTTTACTTAGACAGAACTAGACCTCTGAAATCTTCAAGGTATCTGCACTATATACGTCTTATATTTTTTTGCAGCTGTACACAAGTTCATTTACTCTTTCATGGTAGCGTAGCAGACGTGAAATAAATTTATTTATAACTTTGGACCTTATAGAAGACTCAGCATTGCCCAAATGCTTGATATTCTTTCGAGATTATATAGATAATGTAAATACATGTGCTTTATATGACAGCAGGCTATTTAGAGTTAATTGGACACATACATTTATCGGTTTGGCATACACAGAGAAAGATGGCATTAGACATTATATATAAACAATAAGAATGATGAAGATGAAAATACTAGTTTGATTGGCAGATTTTGAGTTCTGTGACAAGAATGGCTAATGCTTTTCATCAAAACAAGATTTACTCAGGAGAATATTGCCACTCTCTATGACTTCATTAGATCTTCTGTATTACTCATGATAACACACAAATATTTTTACTAATGCTTGAAAAGAACCTTCTAGGTGAAAATTACTCTGTAACTGATAGGTAGTGTTACTGGAGCCAAGAGTGTGTGGTAGGAAATTGACCACCCCTCAATTCTGGCAGGGAAAATAAATATTCACTGTTAAAAAACAAAACAGAACCTAAGGTAGGCTCATGCAGGACAGTATTAATGTGAGTTTTGTTACAAAAGTTGCCTGAGAATTTGTCTGTGTATTTTTTAAACTGGCCTGTGTGACAGCTTTGCAACACTGCAATTACTTGGCTGTCAGTATGGAGCTAGTTAAAAGCTGCCTTGGGCTCAACTACACTATGCTTCAGCTCATCCATGGTAAGATAATCATACTGTAGGTGCAAGGCAGGCGAGAAGAGGCCAAGGAGCTTTTGTCCATCTCAAGGGCTGCATTCAAGAAAATGGGGAAATAATTTTATTCCCTGAATATACATCTCCTCTGCCTCCAACCCCCCATAGTCTGGAGGAAATTGCCTGTCTGCAGAGATTTAAGTGGCACAGGAGCAAGAACAGTAAATGTACTGCAAATGGCTCCCCTGGTAAGAGCAAGGAGGCCTAAAACTCACACTGCAGGGAGCATGACTGATAGAGAACAGAGGCAAGAAGGAAAATGGATGCATCTTGCATTTAGCTACAAGCAAGCCGGAACAAGTAAAGTTACTTATTTCCTACAAGCTTTTGAAGCACCCTGAATGCTAAATGATATTTTATTAAATATGCTTATCCATACTCATTAAACTCATTATTTAATATTTAAAGATCAATACTTTACAGTTATTATTTACAGCAATCTTAAGACTTATGGAGAGAATAAATGAGGAAAATTTAAAAGGTTTGAGAGTTTCTTTCTGATCGGAAAACGGTGTTCCAGGATTCTAATTCAAAATGACATTGATGAAAGTATCACTGTTATATAGTCACAAGTCCATAACTTGACATGTAGTTATGAACTTAACGTCTCTATGATGAAAGTTTCCAAAACGAAGTCTGCGAACCACTTAAAGTTCCCAGATTTTTTACTAATGGCCTGAAGAAGCTGGCTGGTCTCGTACTGTTGGCTCTTCCTTCTTTTTTCCACCTGTTAAATTCCATTAACAGCAGCTAAAATATAAAAAGCACTTTCCTAAAATGTGTGTGACAGGTAAGTGACTTGGAGTACACAGTTTTGAGGGCAGGGGAAGAGATCTACTGGAGAGGGCAATCAAGAGAGTGATGAATGTCTCCAAAGATGTGTGGGTGTTATCCACTCCATGAAGAAATCTTACCTAAGAAAATGAAAATTCTCTCCTGGTATAGTTAGAGAAATTATTCCAGTAAAGCTTCTGATACCAAAACAGCACAGCATGGCTATGTCTAGAATTCAGTACACTTTAAGGTATTGTTTAGTTTAAGAGTGAAAATATTTTAAGATTTAGAACTTCTAATCATGAAGATGTTTGTGCTGTGGGTACTCTTTTTTATATGTGTCATTCTTCTTAGCATCTCAAAGGGAGCATGGTTTAATTACCTACACATAAATAAAAGTTCTATTGAACAACAGAATCTAATTAGCTTTTCTGGAGAGCCAGGACACCTGAAGGCAGACAACATAGAAAGAATTAGTTATTTTTTCATTTAGATTTTGGGTTGTTTTTCATATTGGACATGGAAGATAAATTTTGGTAATGGGTCTCCAGTGTTGCTGTCCTCTGTGTTCCTTGCTAAGAATAAAGGTGGATAGACTAAAAGATTTCAATACTCAGTTAACATTTCACTTTGAAATGGTGTCACTATGCTAATTTTTAAGATTATTATTTTTTTTTATTCTAAGAATTCTCTTGTGTCTCCTGTATATGTTAAAAACTAGAATATACTGACAACGCTTCAGATTATGCACCTGAGAGATGACAGTGCTTGTATAGCACCTGAAATAATTTTATAATTTATGTTGAAATTCTGACCTAATGTGTTAGTATATTGCTATTCTGGGCCCATGTAAGAGAAGGACAAACCAAAACAAAAGAAGTCTGTCTTCAAATGGAGTCGTGGCTATATGGAGTCAGCAAAATCTTAATGCCGTGAATTCTTACAAAAGATTTTTGGAACAAAGAAAAGTTGCACAAAAAAATTGGCTGATTTTATCCATATTCAATCCCTGAAGCTGCTGAGTTTCCTGTGGTTTTAGAAATTGAGAGATTTTTTCCTTGCTGTTAGAAGAACAATGGCAGAAAAAGAGCTCAGTCCCTTTTCTTTTGGAATGCAATAAAACAAAATTTCTCATGTGTATTGAACTTGGAAATAGTTAAACACCATGGAGATGGTTGCTGAGTTTGTAGTTAGTAACTGGTTGATAGAGAGTAAAATTTCCTATCTTAAAGATGGTATACCATTCATTGTTACTTCTGTAAAGAGTGTATTTTTTGCTTTGATATTTTGTGAGACAGCATGCTCTTGTCCCAGACAGAAAGGAATGAAGATTATGACCATCGTAATTCAGTCATTAAATTTATGTCAACAGATACACCACTTTCTACATTACACAGTGATACTTGAACACAGCATCAGTCTTCCTAGAAGTAAACATAGAATAGCTGCTCAGCTTTGAAAAGTTTCTTCTCTGAACTCTGAAATGTGCAGGCAGATCGCTCTGTTTTGCCGATTGCTGTTTGCATTCTAACTTGCTCTAAAAATAGTCACACAAAAAAACTTATTTCAGTATTGACTTCACTGTTTTTGACAACAAAATGGCTCACATTCAAAGTGTCTTCCTTAGCCTCCACAACCCAAAATACAGAGGAAGTCATCATCTAATGAGATGTAATTGCTCTTCTTTATAAAAGCAGCAGCATGAGCAGTTCATGTTAAGTCAACATACTCTAGCAAAAGACAGAAAAAGATTGGCATATTGTGTTAGTAATAATAGCTGCTCAATAGCTTGGTCAATGTGTGTTGAAAAGATTTGGTAAACACGTATGGAGGAGTGGGGAGAAAGGCAAGGCAATGAAAACCACGTGTCTGAGAATGGAGGAAATTTCAGGCGATTTCTACAGCTTTGTTCCTGTGTATTTTTGAAACTGAGTTTTTATTCCTGTGCAACAAGGAACAGCTGACTGCTACAGAACTGATAAAGGGTAAAGAAAAGGCCGACTGTTCCAGGAATAGCACAAGGTATTACCTCAGCACTCTCCCTCTTTTTCATCAAGCTTTTTGCTGTTATCTAGGGCAGAGTCTAAGCCATCTGTGTGATCCTTCTACCTGACTGAAGATCAGGATAACCTGGACTCTAGATCATAGCCCAGTACCTTTCTTCTTTCCTTCCCTTCCCTTCCCCGCTCTTCCCTTCCCCTCCTTTTCCTTCCCTTCCCTTCTCTTTTCTTTTCCTTTATTTTCCTTTATTTTGTTTTCTTTTTTCCCTCCATCTGCTTCTTCTGCTTTTATGTAATATATTACCTGTTAATTATTGAATGTTTCTTTGGTGAGTGTCATATTAGCCATCTGTTTCATCCTTTTTCATTTCCCAAGTGAAGTCAAACTGTAAAGGAGAAAAAAGCAATCAACATGTTTCTTAATGTATTTGGAGATGGGAGACATTAGGTTGATGGTAGGTCAGACTTGGTGGAAGCTGTGCTCCCGAACCAGAATCTGAAATGAATTCAATATGTGTGGAAGAGTCAGAGGTTTCTCTGATCCTTTATAGGGGACTTCTGTGTGTGGGCAGGTGTCAAACGCATATGTGTTTTGTGTTAGCCATGTGAAATATTACAGCACCTCTGGCTATTCATGAAAAATGATTTACGAATCATTATGTTAGCAGATACTGCTGTACAGCTTTATTGGCAAGAGATACCAGTTCTTGTTTTGCTGCAGTCTTTTTTTCCCCCCCAAAGGAAATGAGAGTTAGAATTTGCATTAATGAGGCAATAATGGTCTTCCTCTTCTGCAACCTTTCCTCTGCCCCTAATATTTTTCTGTGGGGTACATTTAAGTGCATTGTGAATCAAACTGCATTGAGAACATCTAAGAAGCATTAGAGATCCCAGCAAGCTTCCTCCTATCAGAAGACCACAACTATTTGCAAAGTGTGTTGGAGGATTAGAACAAAGTATAATGATGACCACCACGGTAGATTCGTGCTTTTTTGAGGACTTTCGGTCAACAGTGGGAATTGTTGACTCAGTGTAAGAATCACAAACTAGCAAAATAATTCTCCCCCCACAATCTTTTTTCTTTTTTTTTTAAGACAGTACAATGCATAAGATATCTAATTTAGCTGCTGTCCCTATTCTGTTGTGCAAACATATTCTGCATTATGATAAAAAAAAATCTCAAAATTCTCAATGGATACATGAGCTGTGATGGAACAGTAACTGCTTGATTCTTGGCACATCTTTGCTGGGAGCAGTGACAGTAAAGTAGTGATGAGTGCCCATATTGCCTGTTCATTTGCAGCCTTGTATGTTACATTTAAATGTGACCAATAATGCAGCTTGCTCATTGCCAGGGTCATGAAACAGCTTTGGAGTCTCCCTCACAGTGTTGCCTCATATCGTAGCTCATTTTCTAAACTAGCTCATCTAGCTTAAAATTTCTGAACTTTTCCTCTTTTGTTTTGGTATTTTTAATAATATGATTCATTAAATAAGATTCACCTATAGATGTTCAATTTCTGCTCATTTTAGATTCGCAGACCACTATATTCATAAAATATTAGAGTGCACCTGTAAATAACCTTTTTTAATGGCTTCTGGACATGCCATATTTCTCCCCTACTTCAGAGGATGGCAATCACACTTCATATTCTGAGTAGCATATACTGAGATAGATAGGTAATTTTTCTTTGCACAAATCTCAGGGTTGCAAATCTTTCCAAGCCAGTACACCCTTGATTTGTAGCCTGATTGGATCAAGGCTCACCACAGGTTTTTATAGCCTGGTTTGTGATGAATATGTGCTTATAGCAATGGTAGTGTCTTAGACAACTTCTCTAATTTTTTTTTCCTGGTAGTGTTAACCTTCTGGTTGCAGTCACCTTACTGCAGCTCACATCTCTCTGCCTTTGTCTTTTCTAATGACTGCAATAACAAGTACTTAATATTGACTACTACTGAGTTATTTTCATCATTTGGAGAAAACATTCCACATTTCTTACATTAACATCTTACTCTTGGTTTTCTCTCTCCATTTCTTGGTATTAATTTAGTGTTTCAGTAGCAGGATTTCAGTCCAAACAGAAAGATTTCCCAACAGTACTGATAAAGACTCTGTCTTCGCTCCTGAGCAATTATGAAGTTACGTTTTGTAGCATGGCAGCCAAGATTAATTTCTTCAGTTAGCTTTATCCTATGTAGTAATTTACAGGGTCTTACATCTTACAGTTCATCTCGATCTCTTTTAGAAAGGGTGAGAATAAAGAGAACCATTATATCTTCCAGTTACAGTCCTGCTATCTTATTGTAGCATGCTTGGAGTAATGTCCAATACTTTAAGAACATTAAATCTCTACTGACAAGAAAATGAGGCAATAGAAAGAAAGATGAGGCAAAAGAAAGAAGAGTGCAATACAGCCTTGACCACAGTAAATGGACTGTTCAAATCTGTGCCATTCATATACATCATGAAAGATTCACACATCAAATAAATGCATGGAGCATCTTCATTCATTCTGGGGGGAATTAAGTCTGCATAGAAGGAGTCAGCTTGATTAATCAAGGGGTGTTGTATCTGTCTGCTTTTGTACATAGCAACTTTTTTGATCCATCATACATAATTGTAGATTTTTGCTTTTATATTTTTTGTGTCCGCATCAGATCTTGGTAAATACTCCCATGAATCTGAAGACTTTACCAAGGTTGTTTTCAATTCATACTGTTGTAACACAAGTTTTAAATATCTCCCTGTGTGAGGAGCTACTGCACATGCTGGGATCACCACATAACATTAGGAGGAAAAACAACTTCTATCCCAGAACAGTGAATCGACTGTAAAATAGATTGCCAGTTATGGTTTTAGTTTCTTAAAGGGGGAATTGGAGAAAAAATGCTGGGTCTGGATGTGCCTTTGAAGCAAAATTTTGCACTGTGTTACTGTCATTATGTTGCAGGCATTGAAGAGGGATCGGACATACGTAGGGGCTGGGAGTTTTCGGAGCTCAGCCACAATATCATAAATACTTATGTATACTTATGTATTCTCCCTTCCCCCGCCACAAAGGAAAAAATGTGGAGGAAAGCTTTGTATGCTTGATTTTGAGAGACAGCCTGTTTGTACCTCCTGCTTCAGGGAAATAGTTCAGGAACAGTTCATCCTTGTGAAAATATTATCCCTGTAATTCAGCCAGGCAGGTCAACAAGAAGCTTGTATTATCTGGTATTTCTGTAGCAGCACTGGTTGCAAAACTTGGACTTGCTAGAGAATTACTTAAGCCCACTCACTGTTGTCTGAACATTGTTTCATTGATGAACCTGTTAGTCAAGCCAATGATATCTCCTTTCTTTATTTCCCCCACTAATCATTTCAGTAAAGGCAGCCTTTGACGTGAGGAGAGTCTTGCTACAGAATGGAACAAAATCACATGAATATTTTTCTTACAGGCTGTGACATCAGACACTTTGTGAATTTCTTTTTCAAGTCACTTGCATAAGTTTTAAACAATCTTGTTTTAAAAATGATTCACTTTTGACTGTATTAAAAATAATAATTAGTTTATTGCCCTTCTTTCTTACCCATAGAGATTTTTCATCTTTTTGTTTATTTATTTTTAGGAAACAGAGAGGGTTTTGTTGTTGTTGCATTTTTCATTTTGCATACAACATAAACTTTGGCCTAGGGAAAGGTGTTGGCTCGCAAGGCAGAACCCACTGTGTACTGTATGAATATGAAAAGTGCCAAAGGTATTGGAGCACAGGGCTGCTCTGGCATGGACAATAGGGTGTTAACATCTCCTGTTTCTTTCCAGAAGAAACACATCAAAGTGCTTCTTAAATCAATGAGTACCATTTACTTGATAAATTGGTGCCTCTGGTGCTTTTGATGCTGCAACTCCCCCAATTTGTATTCCTTCCTATAACCCTCATTTAGTTCCAGCCAATTACCATTGCAACAAAGCTGCTTCAAGTGCTATGTGTGACATTTCTGTTCTGTTCCTCTAGCCTTACAAAACTACTTAACCAGCTTTCCAGCAATTAACCTCTGTTCTGCAGCTGTTTCCTATCTTCACATTGGTCTTTTCAATCAAAGGGGCAATCAAGGACCTATTTTATTTTATTTCATAGAAAATACAGAACAACATACAAAGTTCATGCATAACTTCAGTCTAAACTTGAGCCACAAACTGTTGCTCCTCTGCCTGTCAACACTAATTTGATCTTGCATATCTGTATCAAAGACAACCATCACTATCATTTATCTCAGTGCCTCATATAGGCAGAAGTCCCTTGTGAGGTACTTTTTCATAGCCAGTTGTTAATCCCACAAAGCAATTTTCTGCCAAAACAGTTTATTTAGCTCAAGTTCCCCTTGCACATTCCTCTACTGTTGATGCATTCTGTGCCCACAGAAGTCCTGCGAAAGACCTGCTGGACAGCCTCCCACTCAAGGCAGTGGGAAAAACACAAAGCCTCCTTTCTGACCTGCTGTAATAGGTGCTGTTCTTGCCTTCAAGTCAGCAGGCAACAGGACTTGTATTTTGCAGGAGCCATACTTACTGCTGGAAGCATGCCAGAAGGTGACCCCTCATACCAGCAATTAAAATTGTCATTTCTAGAGTTGTTGCATACTTGGTATATTTACCCTCTGTGCTTTTTCAACTTCTGAGTTCCTCCTATATCTTTCTCTAGATGGCTTTGGTATATAAATATTGGCTTCCTGCCATGGTTAGCTATAATAGGCTGCAATGTTCATTGATACTGATAAGCATACAGAGTCAGTCCAGGCTGCTTTTATCAACTCCCAAAGCTCCTGCATTAAACCTTTGATCTGTCTGCATGTGTTGGCTGCCCTGGCATATCTTTTCATGGATTCTTCTCAACTGCAAAGAAAATCTTTTTTGAAGAAAAGTACATCCTTCTACTTTCTGCACAAAGGTGCCTGAAATCTGCCCGTTGTACTCATCAGTTCTGCTCCCTTGTCAGATAAGTAATACTGAAAATTACACTAGGGTTGTTGTTCTTGCTGGTGCTGCTAATTTAATAGTATCTTACCTTTTCTATTTTATTTCTTACTAAATATCAGCTTTGTTTTCAGAGATGAGTTAAAGCTTATTTCTTCTGAGTCGTGTATATGCTACATATAAATTTGTAATGTTTTTTCTATTCACAGAAGTAATAAGATTATTTCCTAGAGACTCATATCCACATTAGAGCCTGGGTGGAGGTCTTTGCTCTCACACTTCATTTTCAAAGGAGTCTGGTCTTGCAGGGAGTAACTGAACACCTGGGGAAAAAAAAAAGTTATAATTAAATGCTTACCTTTCTTTGAAAGCAGTTTGATTATAGGGCCAGGAATGGGCCAGTACAGATCTTCTAAAGGTCTTTACACCTATGAAATAGGAAGATTTTCCACAAGCACAGTTCCAGTCCCGTAGCACTAAAGGAGGAGAGGGAACATCTACACTTGCATTAAACTTCTCGGGCTCCAGGACCACTATGGGATGTGCAGACTGGGAGCAAACAAGAGGAAGGGCAGTACTGGTGTGTGTGACATGTGCATCTACCCAGCTGCCACCCAGTCCTTGCCCACTGTGAAATGCCTCTATGTAGGCAGGTGTCAGATAATAAGTAAGATGTTTCCAGTCCAGTCTCTCTCAAAACTGATGGATGCTTGTCTTAGAAAGAATAAAAGAACTTTTTTTTAATCACTATCATATGGTTTAACCACACAAAAATTACAACAATTTCATTTTTAGCACTAGTTTGGGAGGTCCTTGTGTAGAAGGCTGTTTACTTTTCCTGTGCAGTGTTTGTTTCTTCTTGGCAGTGTTTGAAGGGATTCTGTCAGGCTGAAAGTCATATGTCTCCAGAAACTTTTTACATATATACACCTAACAACTTAGAATGCCTTTTTTTAACATATATACTGTGCACACAGGGACTGATCCACAGCCCATAGTGCTCTGGCTCCACAGTGTTTTGGCTCCAGACTGTACTTTTTTAAACTTCTGTATCATTTACTTTTTCCAGGCTGACTGTGGGGGTGCAAGAGCACTTTGTTCTGGAGACTCGTGGCTCCACTGCAGCAGCAGCTTTAATTCTGGCAGCTGCTCCTGCCAGGAACAGTTGGTTACCAGCTGGCGTAATGTTCTGGTCTAGCTAGCTAGCTAGCAGAATGATTGTGTGGCCTCCAGTTCCTGTAGCAATAACAGGGAAGTTTCAAAACGGAGGCAATGTTGCATTGTCCTCCCCATCATTATTTGTAACGTGCTAATGTGGAGAGGCTGCTGCCAGGCTGAGTCCCATTGGGCTGGGCAGGGTATAAAGACATCCTAAGAGATCATCCTTGTTCTAGGAGCGCCGACTGCCTAAGCACAACATGCGGACACAGCCCAAGAGAAGAGAAAGTATCGTTAGAACTTGCACCAATTGAAATGTTTTAGGGCTCTAGTTTGTGCTTAAATACATAATTAGTACTTAGGTATTTAGGAAATTGGACAGGTAGCTCATTAACTGATAGATATAGAGCCAGGATAAGTTAGGAGTTTAGTATACCTGTTTTATACAGTTCTGCTGGAAGAAAAGCTGCAAGGACATTGTTTCTCTGTAGCTATGTTTTGATATAGCTTTCACTTCTGGAAGAGAAAAAATAAAGGATAAAAATAATGCTTCAGATGAAAACTACCAATCTCTTCACTGGGTTTTAGGAAGCAATACAGGAAGTACCACTTCATATCTATGAAACACTGTAGAAGTTAATGGGGACTATGAAAGTATAGAAGGGTATAGAGATTCTGGCCTCATATTTCCTGGGCCCCTGTAAGCAATTTCCTGTTTAGAACAGCAATTGGAATTGAACTGATGTTATGGCTAAGGCATTAGATGCAACCTGCAACAGAAAATATTAACATTAGAAAAACAGTTCTTTTCTCTACTGGAAAACAATATTTCTTTCTGGAAGAAAAAAGTGACATCCTCTTCTGCAGAAGCCAAGATCTCCAAAGAGTTTCTGTGGTGTGATAGCCACTGAGTTGTGACCTGCCAACAGAAACATTGTGCATTTATACCAATAACAAACAATGAGTTGCTGAAGGCAACTGCTATTACCTTCACTTGAATAAAAATCTCTGGCAACTGATATGACTTTGAATATGTAAGCCAAATAGATCCTGATATAAGAAAATGCCTTCTTTTCAGCACCTACTCAAATATCTTAATTGAGATTATGCCAAAAGTACAGGGTAGTTGATACCCTCATTAATTCTGACTGACAATTTTATGGAAAAATCTGCTTTAAGACTGCTCTCACAAGTTCATTCCTATGGAGAATATATTCCAGTTTATTTGACTTTGCTTTTAAATATCACTTTTATGCCACAGCTAAATATCTCCAAGAGCATGTATCAGACTTCAGTGGTCTTTAGTGTACTGTGGCCTGGAAAGTGACCATGGCAGCCCCTACCTTGGTGTGCAGTATGTGTTCGCTGTTGAAAAAGATTAAACACGTGTATTGTTGTTCCTAGGAGAGCAGTGCCATGCCATTTAGGGAAGACAGAGTGTATTTCATGACTAGGACATCTACATCTGTCTTCTACCTGCCAAGTACAGTGTCTTTATTGTTCAGGCTGGTGCTTGTGGCAATGATGTACATTTGGTTAGGTCTATTCAGTCTTGCAGTACGTTAGCCAATCTCTTGCCCAGTAAGAGACAAACTCGTTCGCATGGTATGGCAGGACTCCCAGAGACTTGGAGTCCAAGAGCTCTTGGTAAGAACTGGAAACACTGAGATACGGTAAATTCTCTTCCAAGTTTCATCATACAGCTACCACAAGACCATGACCAGACAAGGAGGCTTCTCTCATTTTTTGCTCCTATACTCCACTTGTCATTGTAAAAAGTTAAAGTAACCTTTTTCTGTGCTTAAAGATTTCTGTCCTGACCCCCTCACAGGTGGGAGATTGGGAAGTGGAGCACCTGCAGTCTTACTTGTGGTGTTGGTCTGCAGACAAGGGATGTCGTCTGTTCTCACTTACTATCAAGAGAAACTAATGAGACCGTGATTTTGGCAGATGAATTGTGCTATAAACCCAAGCCGCCCCTTGTGCAGGCATGCAATCGCTTTGACTGCCCACCATCCTGGTATCTCATGGAGTGGCAAGAGGTAAGAATGTGTATGTAATCTCATTTTCTGACTTTTAAAAGTAGACATTACCTGCATTGTCAATGCAGCAATTTAGGGTAGCCAAGGAAGAGGATTCATTAATCACATTGGTATGTATCGTTCCCAAACAAAATAGTGTAATGGTCTGCTGCCACCAGTGATTTGGTGTGTCAATGCCAAGATTTCTAGAAATGTAAAGCTATAAAGATCAGGGAAGAGAGAATCTCTAGAATCTATTAGATACTCCTTATATTCTTAAGTGATAACTTTGGGTGAGACACACTCCTCAGTGTATCCACTCTGCGTGACTGTGTATTCTCCAAAGTCACAACCGTGTGTTAAGCACTTCACATGACGAACTGTATGCCCCGTTGTACTAACACTAAAAATTTGTGTATCTACAGTGGATTTGGAGAAGGCTTTTTGTCTTTGGAAGGCAACTTGAAAATCTTTGTTCTTCTAAATCACTAATGAAATAAGTTTATATACTGTCATCTTGTTGCAAATGAAAACTCTTTTGCTATTCAGAACACTTAGTGCTACTTGTGCTGGATTTACTACAGCACAGGGAGAAACTACCATGTTCAGTTATCAAGAGAAAAAGTAAAATTTACTGACTGGAGGACATGCCAGCAAAAGGTCTGTTTAACCATAACAATGAAGTTTGAGTGCCACTTCCACTCTTTGCCGGGTGCAAAGATCACTCTATCCTGTGAGAAAACTATGGGCGCTTGGCACAGTGCTTGCTTATGCCCGGCAGGTCTCCATCTGTAAAATTTGTTGCTTAAGAGTTAGGGAGATGTTAATGTAGTCACCTAATGAAACTGTTAAATCTGTGAAGCTGTAATTCAGGGAGAAACTCTGGGTTTGGGCAGCTGTGCTGGTAACCAACATTTATTTCAGATTGATGTTCTGTCAAAGCCACATAATTAGCCCATAGCATTAGTCCTCTGTATAAAACGGTTCAGTGATATTCAAAGTTTCAATGTTTTTTTTTTCTACTAAGGTTCACATACATATATTTGTTCTTAATACTTCTAGTTTACACTAGTATATTTATAAATAGCAAATAATAATCTGCTAAAGCATGTTGAAATTTTCATAGCAGGTTCAACTTGATAATTAAGTTTGTGAGTCAGAGTATAGAATTAGCCTCTATCATTTGCCTATCAGGCAAAATGTAATTATTTACCCAAGTTGGTATTCATTTTTGTTATATGGTAGTATACGGTCTCTGTCATATTTCATCTTAGAAATCAGATTGGAGGGGTATTTTTTCTGCTATGAAGTCTAAGTCTGCTGAAGAACACCTAAACCTTATTTATTCTGTAATTCGGTGTGGACAGTACAGAGAGTAGGAGTAGAGACACTAGCTTTTTCCCCCATATTTTGGCACATAGTGGGTACAAAATGTTTGTTGCTATAAGCAAGTTATTCCACGATGAGATATATGCAGGGCTTTGAAGCCCTCTGGACAGAGCTCTTTCTTAACAGACCTTTTCTATGAGAAGTTGCTTAAAACATAAGGTAGACAGCTGCTGCTATAGCCTGGGAGTTCATGTTAGCTCAGCCATCAGCTGGTTTGGTCCTATGAGCAACACATCAGCATCCCACTACGACTGCTCAATTCCCATCTCTGTATTAGCTGCACACTCTCCGTGCAGGATGGAGACAGAGCACCTGTGGTGGGATGCACTGCCACAGCTTAGCCCAGGCCAGACTGTAGCTCTGCTGTCCTTGCTTTTACGGGCTTTGCGGGATCATTCTGCCTCCCCTAGGTTTGCCTGTGGATGTCCTGCATGGAAAATCCACACCATCAGGCCAGTGAGTAGCACCAGGGGGTTTTTATAGCTGGTTGGCTAATGAAATGTGCTAGAGAAGGGTCACTCCAGAGTGGATGTCAGTTAGACAGACTCTTGGTGATTCTCCTCCTGAAGGCAAGCACACAGCTGCCCGGTCATGAGGTGCACAGCACAGCTGTGCATGTTTTTCTTAGGGAGCCTCCGGCAGCAGAAATCCTGTGGGGAGCCTCCAGCAGCAGAAACCCTGCAGAAGGCTGCTTGGAAGCTAAAACCACAAACCTTGCACTGAGAAACAAATGTCGTTTTAGCTGTCCCCAAATCCCTCGTGGGGTGTGAGATTCCCTCATGTGAGGTGAATGCCCCTCTCGCACTAGGACTCTCTTTGAAAGTTTCACCAGTGTTAGCATGAGCAGAAGGTGAAGTCTGGTCCCAGTGAGCCTGGATCCGATGTTTATTTTTCTGTTCTAATGCACGGAGCTAGCAATGCTTTTCAAGACACTGTCTCGCAGCAGTTTTAAACAAGCAAACAAACAAAACATTTAAACTGCAATGCCCAGTGTTTTCTTTTCTATGGCCCTTTATGTTGGTTAAAGAAGAGCTGTCTGAATTAAAGGCCTTTAAACGCCCCAGTGTTCCTGGCAGAAAAACATCCAATAATTACCAGTTTTGTAACATTCTGAAAGATTTTTAAAATACCTCTTTACAGAGTTGAGACTGTTTATTTTCAAACAGTTCTCTTTCTCAGCTAAATCCATTAGAATGTTTATCTTGTTTTCAGTAGTGTGTTTCTGGAGGAAAGTGGATATGAACTTTCATTTTTACAAGCGCCTATAGACATCTGCTCTGCAGACCTCAAATGGGAGATATCTATTAATAAATCTTCATCTTTTCTTGTTTTATTATTGAATAAATGCCATAATCTCTTTTCCCAGTATTCTTTTTATATCATTCAGTGCTGTTCGTGATAGGTCCAGGAGAGTTAAGACAAAAACTCCACAATATAGTCAGCATGGGAAAACTGGAATCCTTTTCAGATATTTTCCTAGCTATTTTTCCCCAATTTTTAAAAAGTCATTTCTAAATTTGCAAGTGACAGGCCTTAGGAACAAGCTGAAAGACCTGCAGAGAGAAAAATATCTGCTCCATTTGCAAATATTTTATCTTACTGAAGAGAAAAGGTACAAGAAAAGCTGTTTTTGAGAGTAAAATCAAAACTCGTGGTGCGCCAATCCCACTGTGCTGAAGAGAGGGTAGTGCAAAATTATAACAGTTGGCCAAGCTTAGTTCAGGGGAAACCCTTTCCTCAACTGCCTCTGAAGGTAGGTGGACTGATCTAACAACATTTTTTGAAACATTCAGCTACCTCCAAGGGCCGGTACTCATAAAGTTATAGAGCCACAAATGTCTAGCCCTTTGTTTTCCATTAGTCATTTTCCACAATTCTAAGAAGCAGCCAGCTTCCTTACTGGCAAAATAATGGAAATGGCACACTGCATGTATCCTGTGCTGTGTAGGCATTTGCAAAGATGTCTGGACTTGCTCTGAGTCACAAAGAAGGTCTCCTTCCCCTCTCTGCTTTCACTAGTGCCTATCAATTATTTGCATTAAATATTTTTGCAGAGTTCCATAGAGAAAAAGTAATTAAAGCAATGATTGCTCTGAGAGAAGCCAAGACCACAGTTCCACCAGAAGTTTAAGATGACATATGCTAGTGCTTCTACCAAGGAAGCCAATAAAAAGTGCTGTGGGCAGCTCTTTCTTGCCCTTACAGGCACCCCTGCCTTACATCTCCAGAAATGCTGCACAGTGACACCGTGTTCCTGGTTAAAGCTTGCAAAAAGTATAATTAGCTCTAACCTAGATTAACTTTTCAGTCAAGTTCATTGCACAGCTGCACAAGTGCTTACGTCAGCACATGAGAAAAAGGACAGCCCAAAACCAGGAATGAGTGCCCAGCGGAACTGATATAGAGAGTGTTAGCCTTAGCTTACATTTGCATAACCTAGTTATGAAAGTGAGCATAAGTATATGGAGTCATGCTGTCCTATAAATCTCTAACCTGGCAGAGTCTCAGATCACCGCTAAGGGGACCTGGCTCTGCTCACCTGTAGGAGTGTATCAGGATACACTTCACCTGATTTGGTCGGTGGGATGAAACTGCTTATCTCCTCCCTGAGATACAAGAACACTTGGAACGGCATTGTGTGATCTTCCTGAGCAGCAGGGAGAGGTCACTGGGATGGAAGGTGGCCAAAAGAGGGTCCTCTAAGAAATGCTGCTTCACAGAATCTGTAAATCCAGGCAGACGTTGCTTTCATTAGGTACTCCTTTTCTTGGAAACAAAAGTACAGACGTGAGGGCTGGAAACTTGCACTAGAAAAAAATCAGTGATGATTCCAGGATAATAAAGACACTATGAGTAAAATATAGGTACCTATTAGAGCAGTAGCTTTTATGCTCTAATACAGTTTTGTCCTAGAAAAGTTCCTGTGGACAACGAGGAATCTTGTTACTGTGTTTGGCTCCCTCTGGCATTTGGCAATAGAGTTTGGTGTTGAGTAGTTAATTATTCTTCCTGGAAAAAAAAACGCTGTGTGCATGATTGAAGGGCAAGAGACAAGAGAAAAAAACTGTTTTGCCTCATTCTTTTATCTGGTCATGATGGAGGGGCAGAGGGACTTACTGGGATTTGGTTGATTGCTACAGGGAGTGTTTTTGTTGTGTGCCTACAGCTTAAACCATTCTGGCTCTGGTGTATAACTTCAGCCCTTAAGCAACCTTGAAACATTACTTTTAATCATGTTTTCCTTGACTTATTCTCTTCTCAGGAATGAATTGTCCTTCAATGAAAGGATGATAAATGTTTTCTTTTGTCGAAAACTCGAGCATTGTTTTACTTGCAATTTTTTTTTTAAATCTTTTCAGCTTTGTAGTGTTCTAACTGGGACAAAAACTATTTTGACTCATTAGAGAGCAAACCAAATTGAATATAAATATTCTTTCTTGGCAATATCCAAGTTTGTGCCTTCTGTTCTGTCTTTCAAGGAAAATATATATCCTAAAAATCAAACTAGCATTAAAGTTTATACAGCTCTTTCTAAGAGAGAAGGCCCTTTCGTTTAATCAGGATTTTATGAATAATTCCTTTTTTAACTGCTTAGACATAAGTTTTAACATTTATTCATGTGGTTTTCTGCTTCATAGGCATAGTTCCCCTGCTACAAGCTATAAGCAACTCCTGTTAATTTCAGTATAGCACAAGCTCCCCTTCCCCTTTGCCAAATGTGGAGAAATGGTGTTGAGCTGACTGGCCTGAGCAGAAGAACAGGAGCCTGTTATCAGCCACGAGAAAAAGCTCCCGGGAAACAGGACTGAGCCACTTTGCTGACAAAAATGAGTCAGGGAAAGTGCTTAAATCTGCTCGTTCAAGATTTCCTGCCTTGCATAGGTAGAAAATGGATACAGAGGATTATTTAAATGAAACAGAGAGGGGAGCAGGATTCTCTGGAAATTAATCACCCAGATTTTATTTGACTCAAATAAATGTTCCTCCTTACCTTTTGGAAAGAGCACATGCTGCTATCATGACAGCCATAAATCTAAAAGGGCTGTGAGGTTACCTAATGCTTTATTACACTAACCTAGTGATCCTGTTATTGTGACTAACAGCAGATCACAGCTGATATACAGATTTCACATGAGTTCAACATCAGAGAAGCATCATAATGCAAGAGGTCTTCACACCTAGAAATGCTGGGCTGGACAGTTAAGCTTTGGGCTGCACTAACAATAGGCTATCTGCAGGTCAGGAATTAGAAATCAGGATATTACAAAGGGAAAAAGGTAAAGCAATAAACTCATGAAATTTTTATTTAACACATTTTTGTTTTATGTTTTCCGATTTTTTTTTGCTGTTTTTTGTTTTGGTTTAGTTTCTTTTATTTTCTAAAACAAACTCCTTCAGTGTAAATTTGAACATTTTCATTTTTGGTTAAAGCTCAATATTTGGTTCATAGGTACTTAATTTATCATATATATAATAAAATCATGGAAGTGAAGGCCTTAAATCATCTCCTGTTGGAGAAGACTGTTCTGCCCTCTCCAACACTTCTAGCAGTGCAGTTAGAACTTCATGCCAAAGCATACCATCAGAGATCCTCCGTGTCATGTATAAGTCCCTCTTTTTCCAGCTGCTGTTTAAGGGAAAGGGCTTTTCCACCTCCATTTGGCAATTCCAGCCTATTTTTTTTCCATCTTTTTGTCTTTTGTACAAATATCTGAAAACAGAATGTTTCAAAAATGCAGAATTAGTTTTCTAAATATTAGCAAATTAGCTCTTTTCATTTTCCAGAACACTTTCACACTTTAAAAGGAAGTTCTGCCTTGACATGTCTGAATATTTTGATTATATTTTCTATATGGATAAAACTTCATGTTAATTTCTGTCCAAAATCATAAGTAATATTTCTTCCAAGTTTCCATGATGGATGGGTAATGTAGAGTGGCTGATTCCCCATCTCCTGCAGTGTTCACAGACGTGTGGAGGTGGTGTCCAGAAACGCGATACGTACTGCAAGCAGCATCTAGCAGATGGAAGCATTTTAGAGCTTCCAGAGACCTTCTGCTCTGCTCCAAGGCCACTTTCCCAACAAGCCTGCAAAACTGAGGATTGTCCCAATGAGTGGCTTCTCTCTGACTGGACACAGGTATGTTCCTTGTATGAATGAGGTGTCCAGTGCTGCATGTCTATCTCCTTGCCTAACTGAGCTGTTATGTGCTGTTCTTGGAAGTGACATTCTTAGTCACTTGGGTTAAAGGATCCAAACATGTTTAGACTGCACAGATGCCCAGTTTTGTCCTGTAATCTGTTCTTATCATCCTGGTAGGGGATGTGCTCATTGTCCCCTCTCTGGAGATTGCCTCCACAGATGTGGTTTAGCCATCCAGCCAAACCATCACGACCTTCCTTCCAGGCTAAACAGAACCCATGATCAAAACAATACATCCTTGGCTCTGTTCATGCATGGCCTTTGCTTCTGTTCATCCAAGGCATCCACAAAGAGTAATATTTACTTCCCCAGGCTAAATGCTTTTTCTTTCCAAAGCCTAGCACTGTGGATGTAGTTCTGATGTCAATAGTCTTTTCCTCCTGGGACCTCTCCAGCCTTCTCCTATGATGCTGAGATGAGAAGGGAGGGATCAGTCCAGTCTGCCGTAGGCATATCACCATGGGTACGCAGCACCAGGCCTCCAAGGTAGCATAGACTCTTTCAATCTTGGGCACCACTTTTGCTACTTTGTCTAGTTACCACCTTGGTTCTGTCCTGGCTTCCTTCAGTTTAGGGATGGCAAAACAAACTTACTCTACTGAGCTTATTTGCACTTCTGCAGGCATTTCTTTCAATCCTGGGTGGCTTGAGAAAAATGTCTGTTATATTTTTGGCAGCAGGACTTAAAATAAAATGTAACCTTTTAATACATGTAAATATAGTTTCTTTAAAATTTTTAAAATTTTAAATGTACTTTTACTATAGCGTAAAACTGTAAAGTAAACATAAAGCCTATCCCCACAATTCTGTCTCTGCCACTGTTCTCCTGTTTTATCATGGGAGGAGGTAACTACTACCTTACTCATGAAGGAAACACAGGTCACCTCAGGTTTCACCTCGGTCTGTCTGTGCTGATCTATCTTAAAATTTTAGGCAAATATATAGATATTCTCGTGAAGTCTGTTGCCAGGATGTGTCCATTCTGGCAGAGAAGATGTAATTCTGTTCCCAATCTGTCCTCCTTCACAAAAAGTGGAGTTTAACCTCTTTACTATGTGATTTATGTTAATATTCATAAATCCCCTTTTTTTACATGCTGACTTTTTTAAAAAAATCAAATGTAACTTTATCTGTCCTTCCCCTCCATTTCATTTGAAGGCTGTCCTTTTTTTGCCCTGCTTATCCCTGTTTCATCCCCATGCTCACTCCGTCTCCTGTTCCCGTTCCTGTATTCATGCACCTGTGTGGAACACAAACACACATGCCGATATGGATATGCAATGAATGTGTTGCTCTGTACCACCAGCATTCCAGAGCTAAAGCCACTTTCCAGCACCTTCACCTAGGTTGCTGTCTGGCTTCCAGTGCCACTTATTGTGATGCTGTATACATAAATATAAAATAAACTGGACATGTTAAATTCCCCTAAACAAGGCAGAGGTGCACTGAGAACCTCAGGATTAGATGGTCTGTATTGTTTTTGTGTACAACATGCCTGGTACTCACCAAACTGAGATAACTCCTTGGTGTCTGTTGCACATAATATTATTTGTAATAGAGCTTCATCAAAGCTCAAAGATTAAATTTGACCCAATCTAAATGATTTTAGCATAAAAATATTTTGTCTGTGATGTGAACGTGTGCTGCTTTTGGCTGTGAAGAGGAATTTTTCCACCCACCCATTTTTCACTACAGACACATAGAAGCGACATGCAAAGACAAGCTTTGTACTGTAGCATAGTACTGTTAAAACAAGAGACACCACCCTAGAGAACAAACTGTGAAAGAGACTGCAGAAAGAATCACATCCTCAAAAGACAGAAGAAATATTTTGTATTTCCTCTCCCTGTTGTGCCCACATTGTGATTATCTGTAAACGAAGAGTCAGGTACTGTTCTGCTTTCTTCCCCATAATGATTTTGAAGTGTTGCGAGTGGCATGAGTGGTATGGAGTGAGGAGGGAAGGGTCAGACTCACTCCTTTGTTTTAATATATCTTGTTCCTAATGGTTCTCATTCTCTCCCTAGTGTTCAGTGAGCTGTGGAGAGGGCACCCAGACTCGAAATGCCATCTGCAGAAAGATGCTGAAAACTGGTGGTTCCATCATCATCAATTCCTCCCTGTGTCCACCTTTGCCATTCTCATCCTTGATCAGGCCCTGTACCCCAGCTCCTTGCACAAGTAAGTGGGCAAGAGGCTTGAGAGTGTTCGGGTAAAGAGCTGAATTGCCATCACCATGAAATTCATGTATCATGTGCTCCACAGCCATCTCCAACACTTAGTGATATTCGGTATGGCAGAGTATTCACCTTCACTGAGATAGAATTTCTATCTATGAACACATATGCTCTGTTTAGCAACAAGGCAACAAGTGGACATAGCTATAAATTTTACAGTTGGAAATGGGTCAGAGCCACTATGCTGGGAGGGAGCTGCTCATTTCTGGAAGTAGCTCAAAATTCTGACCCAAATGTAACATCTAAATTTCATGGCTGGAAAATAGAGGCTCAGAGATGTAGTTTAGCAGCCTAATGCAGGTATGAATTATCATTCTGCCAGAACAGCCACAAAAAAAATGGTTGATAAAGACTTTTTTCAATACAGTTTTAAAAACTATTAATTCATTATATCACACAGAACCATGTATGACTTAAGATTGCCAAGGAACCATGCAATATACATTAGACATATTTTATATGGTGGGCATATGAAAATTTGAAAGTGAACTTGACATCAACTTAAAGCAGAATATGAGCTCTAAAACCTGCCAAATGTTGGAAGGACAGAAGATCTGACAGAGCCAAAACTGGAATCAAATGTCCATAGTGTATACTAGTAATGCACTTGTGCTGTTTTGTTCAGGGCTTCATACGGAAGCTCTGTGTGATAGAGGTCTGGAAAGTGGTAGGACACACTGAACTAAGGTAGCTTAGGGCTATCTATCCTTTTTTTTTAATCCTGTTTCAGACAGTTTTATTCAATTCAGTGTTACTCCCTTAGGTAGTAACATTTTCTCTTCTCCTTATTGCTGTGTGCCATAAGGACAAGGCAAGATTGTGTTGCCTTTCAGGCTTTGAATGATGAACATGTAAAAGCGCTAGGCTCCTTTTCTTTGTCATATCTATAAAGCAACAGTCTTTAGTCAAATACTTTAACAACAAAAACTGCATTTGCACTGGAGTTTTTTTCTTCCCATGAAGTTCTGTCCCTGGTACTTCCATTTCTGCATGTACTTTGAGCAAGACATTCACATTCCTAAAAAGTGCCCTGTTATTCCTCTTATCCTGATTGCTGCAAGTTAATGTTCAGCAGCTGGTCACCAGTTTCTCCCATTTTCCATTAATGGGTCAAATGCTGCCAAATTGTTTGTTTTGTTTAATAGTATCACATGTTAATAATATTAATGATATTTCAGGGCACAACAGACCAGCTCATAAGCAAGGCCCCCATATTATGGCTGTAAAGAAAATTTACATCCAGACAAGGAAGCAGAAGAAGCTACACTTTGTTGTGGGTGGGTATGCTTACCTGCTGCCCAAGACCTCTGTTGTTCTCCGATGCCCAACAAGGAGGTTCCGGAAATCAATGATCACTTGGGAGAAGGATGACAGAAGACTCCTCAGCTCAGCTCACATCACCATTGCACCCTATGGTTATATGAAAATTCATCGTCTGAAGCCTTCAGACACTGGGACATACACCTGTACAGCAGGGCCAGCCCGAGAGTATTTTACAATTAAACTCATTGGAAGCAACAAGAAGCTCATTGCTGGGCAACCCACTGGCATTAAGGAGGAAGAGGCTATGAGAAAGTTCAGTGTAAATGAAGCCTTGCGAACACAGGAGAAACATCTCAATGGGATTCTCTTCAACGGGAGCAAGGCTGAAAAGCGAGGACATCTTGCTGACCCCAGCAGCTGGTATGATGATATTGTCTCAAGGCTGCTACAGCACAGGGGCTGGCCAGGGGAAAATCTGGAGTCCTGGGAAGCCCAGGAGTCTACAGAGAGAAATGCATCCTCAGAAGAGGACCGGAGCCAGGAGTACAGCCTCCCATTCACTATGGTCACTGAGCAGAAGCGGTTGGATGATATCATAAGGAATTTGTCTCAGCAGCCCGAGGAGCTTAAAGATGTCTACACTGAGCAGCTTGTTCTACAGCTGGCTCATGACATTTTCAAGAGCCACTTGGAGCATCAGGAATCTGTCCTTAAAGCACCAAGGCGAAGAGTTGATTTGACCTCTGTAGAGTATCCTTTCCACAAACACGTTTCCGGTTTTGCCAGCTCCCTGAGGACTTCGTCTGCAGAAGCACTTCTTCCCACCTCTGTGGACCTAGCAAATGGCTCACGCAGACCTGCTCGAAAGCCTGCTATCCTCCGAAAAATTTCAGCAGCACAACAGCTCTCTGCTTCAGAGGTTGTCACCCACCTGGGACAAACGGTGGTCCTAGCCAGTGGAACACTGAGTGTGCTGCTTCACTGCGAAGCAGTGGGGAACCCTAAGCCCACCATCAGCTGGGCAAAGAATGGAGAGGAGGTGAAATACAATGATAGGTAAAAGAAATTATTTAACTTAAAAGAAAATATTTAAAACTGTGGTTCTTCAGCTGCCATTTTTTAAAAGCCTGTCAGTGCTGCAAGCAAAATCACTGCTGTAGTTTTCTGATTTGCTGTAGTGCAGTTTCATAGCAGAAAGGAGGGCAAACAGGTGTGACGTGGCAAACAGCACACTCTGCAAAATATGGATGGTGGGCCAGTCTGGTGTATGAAAAAGAGAAATAGGTGCTCTACCCTTATTTCAATAAATAAAAATAAGAGATTTAAAGAGCTAAACTAGATAAGTCTTTAATTTAGCTAATAGAGTACTCCATGCTTGGGAGCTTCAGAGTTTTACTGTATTTTCTGGTGTGAGGATGGAGGCTTCTGCTACTAAGGCAGATTTTGAAATACTTAGATTTATTATATCTAGATCATTATTTTCAAATTTCAGAGTTAATCCATTAAATGAGTAGGGCTGTTTTGTGACTCTCTCAGGTATTACTTTGGATTTGTTCCAGGGTCAGGAGGATGTTCATGAAAGGAATTACACTCAGACCTTTTCATTCATGATTGATCGCAGTAGTTAAAGATACCCAAAAACAGATCTGGAATTTAGTTTTCTGTCAAGGAGAGTGCAGTATAGTTCCCCGGGGAAGGGTTCATTCTGCATTGGAGATTTGAGTTGTGTTTCCAACTGTGCCCCAGTCAGTCTTCTCCAACATAATTAGGGTGTAGAACATGAAGAAACTGAGTCATGCCTTCATCGCCTGTCTCCACATGTAAAAAAGTGCCCTGGGATAAAACTCAGCTTGCATTACTGTCCCCAGTCCCTGTGTATGTTCTGACAGCAGCTGGAAACACAAGCTACTTTTCTGTGTTTGTGCATGATTTCAGCAAACCTGAATCTGTACGGAAGAACATAATCTGTGCTGACTAGTGTTGCTTCAAAATAAATGCTGGTCACGTTAATGGTGAAAATGAAAAATGTAGACTCCTGTTTCAAGGATATCTGCATGCTGACCTCAAAGCATTAGTTTTCTGTTGTGAGATGGATTCCCAAAATCAGAAGAAATATACATGCATCTATAAGCTTTTGGTCTGGCCCTCTCAATCATCCATTAGCAGAAAATTCCCAAGTCTAATGAAAACGACATACATAATGGCTGTTATTTGCATACACACTTCAATGCAAGAGCAGACAAAAATAGACTGTTCTAAGTACTACTTAGATGCCTTAATCATGTGGATAACACATGCTTTTCTTATGTTTGATTGAAATGCCTTGGTCATGTTTTGTGAGAAAGTGGTAAGGGTGTAAGGGTTAGCAGTAATGCACATGGACGCAGTTACAGTAATTGACACAGTACAAGACAGAAGTCCAAGGATCTGCTGCCAGCTCATTCTGCTCAAGGTATTGACCTGAGTTTAGTCATCAGGTCAGCTTGGGAAATAAGAAGGCAGCAAGTTAAGTCAACTTATACTGTAGTGCCTGTAGATCATCCAGTCAAGTCTTAATTTAGCTTAAGACACAAATGATGCTCCCGTGTAATTATACACTTAATGTGTTAGCTCCTTTTTTCATTTCCACAGCTGAATCACTCCAGAACCGCTATTTTCTTCAATGTACTGAATTTCCTGATTCTCTTTCTCATTTCTGTGCCTGACAGCTAGCAAGCATGTTAGGTTTCATAAGACAGGGGAACTTTTATGAGGGTTGGGAGAGCCACTATGAGCAAGAGTGTGTCTCTTGTGGAAATCACATGCAGTCTTAATCAAGGCTTGGGCCCAGAGTATCTGTTTTTGGCCATAGTCCTGTGAAAATATCGTCTTGGCCTTTTGTCCCCCCAAAAGTAGCATGTGCATATTTTCATTGACGTTAGTTACATCCTGTTGGAATTGTTCCATTAGGTGATTTTTTTTTCTGTCCATTTGAAATGACTGTGATTCTGCAAAAGGAAATGGAGGTTACATAAAGGACATGTAACCTCATGAGTGTAAACTCATGAGAAAATTGCAGGCTTATCCTATGCTATGTAAGCAGCCGTAGTGTAGCAATAGAAAGTTTCCTGGTTTGTTAGTAATAATACAGTCTTATGATTTCTGGAACTTTAGTTGGGATTTTTTTTAACAATGCTTATAAATCTCTTTTTTTTTTCATTCAGTTTGGCTGAAGTAACATTAAATAACATATTTCTGAACTACCAGTAAACTATATTTGCTCAAAATTTCTATTCAAGTGACCCATGGAAGTATAATTTATTTGCTGATTAGTAGCATTGTTCACTTACCTTTCATTTCAAAGGCTAAAGCTTCTTCCAGTATCTCTTTTCTGTATTCAATTGTTGATTCTTTCTCCAGATTGGCAAGTAAGGAAAGAAGTGAGCAGTCCTTTGAGTTTCATAAATACCCAGCAAATGTAACCTGGGAGTTAGTGGCAGTTTAGTGATCATGGTGCATCTCAAAAGTGGGCCATGGTGTTTTGCTGGGCTTTTGACAACAGCAATACTCATTTTGGCTCAAAACTTTCTTGCTCTCTGACAATCAAGTTTGTAAATGAAAGCCACCATCTTCCCATGCACAGCTGTAAACTGCAAGGCCATCTGCACATAGTGGAACATAGTATGCTTGAGCTGTCTTTGAGCTCTGCAGTCTGTCATCTTCATACTCTGCCAACTATTGAGTGGAGAAAAGGACACGGTTTTCCAACCCACCTCTGTCTTACTGAGAACAAGAAAATTAATAGAAGCATTACCTCCTATACCAGCATTGAAAAGAGACAAGGAGGTGAGGGACGTCAGAGAGTTGTACTGAAGTCCAACTTGCGCCCTCAGTAGGCTGAGATTTGGGTTACTTGTGTTTTGTTTTGTGGTGCTATATTGTAGACTACTGTTTTTAGATTGGATGATGCTTATCTATACTGTGTGTAAGCAAGTGCAGAGTTGATAACTTAGAGAGAGATAAAGGCACTCACTTTCAAGCACTGTGGCCATGGGGTTTGTTTGGAGCAGTAAGGTATATTTCTGATGCATCTGGAGGTGTATCAAATTAATGAAGAGAGACCTGCATCAACAACATTGATTAACCACAAATTATGATCATTCGTGCACCTAGTATTAAGCAAATATTTTCCTAAATAACGATAACAATAAGCTATGTTAAGTTAAAGAAGTATTCTGAATGTGAAGGTGACAGAAACATTTCTAAAAGCCTCTTTCTTTAAAAAAAAAAGGTGGGAGGAAGAGTGTGTGTTTGATATAAAACTGACAGATCGTTCTATATACTATGTTTGCACACATGCGAGCAATACATACACAATTTTAGCTGTAACACGCCAATATAATTTGGAACAAAATCTGAAGCTCTAATGAATTCCATGTAGAGATGAAACCAATCAGTGTTAAACTAACAATTGCATTTGTGAAATATTGATGTTTGCTAACACAAGTTGTGTAAGCAAAGAAATTTGCTAGTTGCTGGCACTGTTAGCAGTGACTAACTAGAAATCCGCTCCTTTTTTAATCTAAGCTTTAAGAGGGACAACAGCCTTTAATAAAAGATATGGGAAAGGGATTTTAACCACTGTTTTCTTTTGCTGTGCAAGTAGATCTGTAGTTTAAAAATGATTTGCATTTGTTTTGAAAATATGTATTTTGCTAGACACTTGCAAGACCAAGTTGACACAATACAGCTTGTTCCTCTTATTGTTAATCATTATTACTTTTTAAAAAGGTCAAAAAATAAATTTACCTCCATTTTTTCTTCTATAATAGATTTTGATGGGTGGCCATAATCTGGTTTGTTTTAGACAGCTACCACCCACAGTGTTGAGCAAGATCAAGTATCTTCAGCTTTTTGGCCCATGAGACAGCAGTTTTCTTTCAAAGACAAAAAAAAAGTAACTCATCAGTTTCAGGATTTGTGAGTGGACATTTATTACATGTCTTTGATGAGCTTTCCCCTCCCCTACTTTCACCCTTGTCACTGTCAATCACAGCCTCAACTAAGAAATTTATGTAGAACAGCTGCTGAAAGTTTCTGATGAGAAAAGCAATTTAACATTAGATATTGCCAGTGGATTCAACTAGAATTTAAGAGAGACATGAAAATAATCAGGAAAAATGTGGTACAGAAAATGAGGGTATACAAATGCTGATAAGAGCCCAATTCTTGCTTTTGTAGGTATAAAACAGGAGTTATGGGGTTATACCACTGTAAAACCAGAGTGTGTACGAACATAAAGCTGTTTATAAGAACTCTGAGATCATATTCGTCCCATTTGCCTATAGACAGTACACTGAGATCACCGTAGACTCCTTTGGCTGGAAGGGTGAAGAAATAGCTGATTCAGCCCAATGGGGAGCTGAAGATTCCTCTTTGCCTTTACTGATTATTTAGGATGTGTCTAGCAATTAAGGAACTTTAGCCTATTTCAGGCTCTGACTCTGTTGTTCACTTCACTTCTTTCTGCCCAACTTTGCCAAGTCTTATAATTTCCCCTTGCAATAATTTTTATTTTTCTTTTCTATTAGTATGCCTACTTTAGAGCTGAGGAACTGGAATACAGAGAGGCTAGATGACTTGCTCAGTATCACATACAAAATGAAAATGTTTCACAAGCTGTAGAATAATATCCTACATACTTTCTCTAATACATGTAGCAATAGAAGCAGAACTAGTAATGAAGTTAAATGTACTTTAAGTAAGTTTAAGCCTGCAGTGGTAATGTAAGGGTTTGAATTTCTTAGTAGGCTTTTAAATACAACCCACAGGCCTAGCGGAAAAAAAAAAAATCCCTAAATATGGTTAGATCCTGATATGTATATCCATTTTCACATGAGCTAAGAGACTTTTATGACTTTCTTTCCCTGCTACTCCAGGTTGCTACTCCAGCCAGATGACTCCTTGCAGATTTTAGCACCTGTGGAAGCTGATGTGGGTTTCTATGCTTGCAATGCATCCAATGCCCTGGGATCCGACTCGGTCTCCATTGCAGTGACTCTAGCAGGTAATAGTTTGCTGTCTGTAGTTGTAGGATGGTCCTTGTCACTCATGTGATTCCAGCCAGAAAGAGCCTATGAATTAGATTTTAATTCCGTAGAAAACCCAGCCATGTAAAAAATAAATAAATCGAAATAGAAGCCTGCACAGAAGAGGAAGTAGACAGTTAAAAGATGAATGACGAGCTGTCACAGAAAATTAAGGGAAAGAGGGCAATCACCACTGAAGGACCTTGACAAGGTGGAGAGATCTAAGGAAATCCTATTTACCGGAAAGATGAAAGGAAACTCTTTAGGAATACTAGAAAGTTGATTTGTAGTTTTGTGTCTGACAGTTCACTGTGCCGTCTCCAAAATGTGGAGTCACTAGGACAGCTCCAGTGTGCAGACTGTGACTGCCAGCTACTGATGCACACGTGTATGACTAAAGGGAGAAATAGATATTAATAAGCCTGAGTCTACAGATAATTTCCAAATAGAGGAGCAAAAGGAAACCTAATATGTGGCAGAGGCCAGCAGCAAAGCTCCAGTTCATGTGGGATAGGCAGACCAATAGCTCTTTCAACATAGCTAACTGAGAGGGTTATAGTTAATTATTTTTAGATGAATTTACTTTCAGACTCAAGCTAAAACCTGCTTAGGAGTTGGTGTACATTAGCATCTCTTATACAATCTGAATATCTTATAAAATTAGGCCATAAATATCAAAATAAGATGCTGAGCAGTTTTTGGAACAAAGCAACAAATGTTTTGGCATAATGGAAATACTTTCTCCAAAAGCCTGAAAGCTGAGACCATCTTTAATGGATTGGGAATGTGGCCGAGAATTTATTTCATTGAAGATTTTTTTGATTAGTTTAGCATATGCCTAGAAGAAGGACAGTGGAACATGCTTCCATTTTTTCTGAATAGTTTGCTACCCTTTAATTGGCTGAACGGCTCACAAAACTTCAATCTTATAATGAGATAGTAGGAAAATAAAAGACTGGTTGATAGTTTAAGTATTTTTCTTTCTTTATCATTTAGTCATTACCACAAAACATCAAAACTTGTGGAAATATTTCTGCAGTAATGTGCAATACTTTAGTATTCTGATGCATTAGAAGCAGAAAAAGAAGAAAAATATATTAATCTAGTAGAGATTCCAGGTAAAAAAACATCTTTTAAAAGCCTTGGAAATATAGCTGTATGTAACAATTAATAGTTTTATAGTATGTGTATGAGTGTGTGTATATATACATATATAAATACATATTGTACATAGCGTATAATGAGATTTTAAGTCCCCATGAGTTCATTGTAACCATATCCTTTTGACACCTGCATCTATTCATCCTAGGCCATTTCCAGATTGACAGACAAATGAAACCAGTGGTCCACATTAGCTTAAAACTCAAGTTTCTCGCTGCAAATGATGATATTTGAACCTGTTTTGTCATTGCCCATTTATTTAAAGGAGGAAAAAAATGTTGCTCTTAGATTTTTGGATCTGTTTTTTTCTCAGAATTTATATCACCAAGAGAATAACACCCAAGTAGCATTAGAAGCAATACAGTCATGCGGGACTCACTCATGTTTTGCTCCTTCTGCCAGCATCCTGCCTGCAGAGCACCTTGGCTTAGGCCATGGGCCGCCTTAGTGTAACAGCACCCCTGATGCTTCATTCCCTTAGAGCTCAGCCCCATCATCTCCGAGTTGTGCAGTTTTGTGTGGGCATACCTAGTGTCCCTGATGGTGAGTAACTCCATAGCTAATTTTACACACACTGGCACAACAGTAGGGCAGTATCTTGAGCAATGCCCACTTGCTTGCTGTAATGCCAATGTTGGAAGACTAGTAGAAGCAATATGAAGCATTTGTTACTGTAAAGCATGCATCTTTGACAGACAGTCCACCATGTTAATGCATAACACTGTCACTATAGGGTGTAGTTAAAGTAGAAGTGATCATATTACAGAGAGGAGCATGTATTATGTTCCTCATCTTACATTAGTCATTAGGAGAGGACTTTCCAGGAATGGTCAATCTTCCCTTTAATAATCCTAATGGTTCCACTTTGGGCTAAGGAAAACATGACAGATGTGTAGAAACAGCTTGCACATGCTCTACAGCTCCTACATAATTCATGTGCCTGTAGCCATCACTCAGGCTTCTTTTTCCTATGTTTGGCCTTTGGAAAATGATGGTATTTGGCCTCCAGTATCAGGCATGGATCTTACTGCAGTCCATTGGTGCTGTGCTGTATTGATTCAGCTGGTTCTCATGAGAGCACTTATGACTTTAATGCTGTTCTGCCTCTGCTGTATCCTTTCCTTTTCTCCTCAAGGTATCTTCCCCTTGGAATTCAGAAATGCTCTAATATCATAAGGAGCTGGTCACCTCATACCCCAGCACTGCCCCCATATGCAGCTACATAGCTATCACTGTCATGCTTCTGCAGCACCTGCTGTGGACTAGATGGGTGCCTGGTGTGCTGGGTTTGGGAAAATGTGGTGTTTCTCTTCCATAGGAAAGCCACTGATAAAGGCGTCAAGAGCTACTGTGATCAACACTGAATTGCCTGCTGTCACCGTTGATATTGGAAGCACAGTGAAAACCATCAAGAGAGCAAACGTTACCATTAGCTGCCAGGTAGCAGGTGAGAAATGACTTGACCTGTCTTGCGGGCACCTACAGCTGTGGCTCTCTGTTGGTTCTTTGCTGTATTGGTGTCTCTGCATGCAGCTGGATGAAACACTGTGGTCTTGGTTTTCTGTGATTCAGCCAAACTTCTTTCCCGCTATTAATTCTTAGTGGAAAAATTGTCCTGATTTCATCAGCACTAAGAAGGAAAGCATGGAAGTTTAAAGAAAATTGGTCCCGGACTGCAGGACAGTCATGTTTGTTGTAGATACACATTACAGTGTGGACACAACAAAAGCATTGTCTTTCCTCCCTGTTCTGGATATTTGCTAAGATATAAGCATGCACTCACTCATTTCCTCAATGATAGGACTCAGAAAGTACGTCCCATTAATTCTTCGTTTTCAAAATGAAAGCCATGTTAGGATTTTCTTTGTTTTTTCCTTTTCTTTCTTCCTCCTTTTTTTTTTCCTTTTCTCTTCCTTTTTTTTCCTGTCCTTCCTTTCTTTCTTCTCTTTTCTTTTTGCCTTTGTCTTTTCTTTCCTTTTTCTTTTTCTTTTGAGATGCAAAGCTTCAGAGAAATTCCACTGCAAGTGGGATTTCCCTGACACTGTTTTTCAACCAGAGACTTACTGTCCTTTGCTCTAACAACAGTAGTTTGCCGATTCTCAATAGCATCAGATAAGGTTAACCTTCTCTGTATGTAGTAGTCCTAAGGCTGGATAGAAAAGGAAATGGTAGGTAAGAGGAGATGGGGGAAGCAAGCGATGGGAAGGAGAAGAGGATGAAATGGGAAATCTCTAAAGACTCAGAACTAAAACTTAAATTCTTTATACTTTCATGTAGAGTATGAGGGGTAGAGGAAGGGAGCAGTTTAGAAAACCCGAAGAGAGACATACAGATGTTCATGAATATCTTTGGGGAGACTGATATAGAGTTTGTCTTCTCAGATTAACTCTATTTCAAACAGATAATTCATGTGGTTGCAGATAGTAACCCATATTGCAAACAATGTCCTTCTTTTTGTGCTGTTTCCTACTCCTATTAAATAGCTAGTGGTTGTGAGGGCTCCTTCTTCCAATGCTCTTTGGGCTCAAGTTCACCGTGTTTGGTCATCTCTTATTTAGTGAGGCATGCAGGATACATGTCATTAGGGATAAAGACAACCCACATGATGTGTAACTCAGTGTTAGGCTAGAATCCCAACAAACTAATTATATTCAGTGGGATAAATGAAAGAAAATTACAGTATCATTTTTTTCCTAATTCAACATCAATAGGAATTATAACGGATGTGACATATGGGAGAAAATGCAGGCTTAGAGTGATTCTATGAGCTGCCTTACGTATGCCTGGAATAGATGCTGTTAAAAAACTGTTAAGGAACCTGATACTAAACATAGCTTCCTTGTCATATAAGCGCTTTTTTTTTTTTGGTTTTGATCATCCACATCAGGATTATGTTTATCAATCCTTTTAATATTTCTGATCATTCTCCTCAATATGATGCATTTTTAGGGAGAAGAGTAACATGCAGTGTGGTTCAGCAAGTATCCTGTCAATAAATTTCTAAATAGTTTCACCAGTACAGATGAACTTGAGGACTGTATAATTTGCCAGAGTTCCTGAGAGGCATTAGCAGCAAGATGGCTAATAAGGCATAGTAAATTCTGGTACAATCGTTAATGCAGTAATATCTGATTAAAAGAAAAAAATAGAAGACAAGAATGGCATGAAAATAATCATAACACATATCCAAAAATCAGGTGCAAGGTCATCCAGATGAGAAAAATCTCTTCACACAGCTTTGTAAAGCCATATTCTTTTTTCTTCTACCAGTGTTTTTATTTCAGGATGCCTCAGAACAAGTACTGCAATGAGACCTGTTTCAGATCAGATTTTTTTCTTTCTTTCTTTCCTTCATCTTATCATTCAAAACTGCATATCTATCACTATGCTGTATAGTCTGTATTGTAGTTTTATGCATGAACTGCATTCTGACTCATTAAAGATGAGCTTTTTTTTCACAATCAGTAGGGCAGCAGAGTGAATTTTTATAAGAGGAATAATTCATAAGTGTAAGGGTTATTTGTGACATTATCTAAAGTTACTCCTACTGTCACAAGAATGAATATGTACTTACTGCTGACAAGTTCTGATAGGTCTAGATGAGGGTTCTTAAAAATAAGAGATAACATTAATAGAGCCTTGGGACTCATTTTCTATAGCTCTTTAGCTTTTCACAAAGGCATAAGCACTATCATCATATGTGCTGTGAACTGAAATCTAAAGATGTTAGTAAGAACATGAGAGAAAGCACTGTGTATCTTACAGTTTAATTGGTGCCCGATAGGAATTACCTCAGCATAAAACTCTCCACTGATTTCCTGGTAATACCATGAAACTGTGCTATGGGTTCGTTCAACCTGGAAAAATAAGTAATTTCATGTGATTGATAGGACTTTGCCCCTTTGTTTGTGGGGCCAAAGCATGTTTTGAAAACATGGTTATGTGAGTATGCACTACCCCAGAGTTCTCCAGTGCTGAGGCTAAACAAAATAACTCACACCCCAAGTCACTCCGTAGCTTTGCAGGTGCCAGGGTCTTCTAGTTGGAGGATTTTCTACAATCTGATGAAAGCGAAAAGCCTTTCTAGGACAGGCGATTGATAGGATTTTTGCCACTAGCTTCAGTTCCCAATAGGGAGCAATTTGTATCACACCAGTCCATTGGATTCAGCCCATGAAGTATGTTTCTTTGGCACAGAGTAGTTCCACACAGAGAAATGTGCTGGGTGTCAGAAGCTTTGCTCAACCTGAAGCAAGTTATTATTGAAAACAAAGTTGGATGTGAAAGGGAGAACTGTTTTTAAAAACCTGGTCCCCAGGGAACCCCCTACCTGGCATCTTTCAAGCCATAGGACTTCTAAGAGAGACTCTCAAAGAGAGATGCTTGAAAACACTACCAGCGTACCAGAATCACTATTGATTCAAAGTTTATTTGAAATAGTGACTAAAATATATCACAGTGGTCTTTCCTTATATAGCATTCTGTCTGATTTTTCACTATGTTTTCACACTTTTCCAACTCTTTCATATATTCCTTTCTTCTGAGTCCCGTTTATATGCTGGAGGTCTTTTTCGTTTGTTTTTTGACAAATATTTGTTCATCATCTGTGCCAGATTATGACACGCAAGTTACTATTTCAGAACTTTATGGTATGAAAAACAAGTCATTCCTGCTGGGTCCTTGTATTGCTATTTTTCCATTCCCAAATGCTCCTTGATCAGAATGCGGAGTTCTACTTGCTACATATTCCAGACACCCTTTGTGGTGATAGATACATGAGGAAGGGAAAGATGAAAAACAGACTTGGATAACTATTTGCCAATGAAAGTCTTGCCTAGCCAGCAAAGTGAGGTTTGTCTCCAGCTCACACCTCTCAGACATTCATTCTCCGTGATGGTTTCTGCAAAGCAAATAACTCAGCCTGGAGGACTCTGTCCTCTGTCATTCACCATTGCCCCCCAAAACTGACTGAAATGCTCTTGCTACCTCTCGTGGCAATGCTGTGCAATAGTAGCTTTGCTCACGTCTGAACAGGCTATATCCTATTCCTGTTTTGAAATCCCTGGGGACTACACCTGTCACTAAAGGTGGAAGCACACAGGAAAAGGAAGTTGTCACGACGCTGCTTGCCTTCGTCAAACCAAACTGTAGGAACACTTACCATTGGTTGCGAATCATTTGCATTTGGTGCAGAAACTTTGAACTAAAGACAAAAGAAGAGTAAACACTGAATACTGCAAAGGGTCTTTGCAAAGCTGCTGGACCTCTTGCAGTTTTCATGCTTCTTCCCTAAGCTGAAAAACAGTGGATATTACCCTGAACTCCTTGCTGGTTCTTTCCCTACTGAGTCTGCAAGAAGCAGATTAGTGGAACATAGTATTGCCAACTATTACTAGTTCTCTAGTTCTGTCACTAGTCACTAGTTCTGTCTGCCTGTGTGTGTTTATTTACTTTACGTGCCAGGTCTTCAAGGCTATGGTCATATGAAATCTTCAGCTTTCCTGTATCTTTCCATCCTTCTTTGTCCTTCTCAGCACTCTCCTCTCCTATTAGTCATGCTGTCTCCATTATTTTCAAGAAAAGCTAGAAAGTAACCTAGTTCAGGCTTAAAGCTCAAAGAAAATAAAGAGGAGCCCCAGTTGGTGAGGGAGAAAGCTCAGTTTTATAATTTTATAAACTTGTGATTGTTTCTTTATGAAATCTAACTGCTGGTGCTTCTGTATGTAAGTTTGTCAATATGCATAAGATGAAAATCTTGTCACTGTAAGAAGCTTATGGCAGAAGAGGGAACGGACCATCCGGGCACAGGGGTGCATTGAAGGAAGTGCTGAGATGCCAGTATTTTGCCATTTCAAGGACTGCAGAATTGGAAGAGTCTGAATTTTCTCTCCCTCCAGAAATGACCTTTCCAACCTCCTTGAATAAACTCAAGGCTTGTTCAATATCTAGCAGTTGTCTGAACTTCCCTGAGGACTCTGCCTTGACACTTCAGAAAGAATCATAGTGAGTTTTTAAATGGTGGATGATGTGAGATATTTCATGACATATGTCATATGTCTTGAGAGGTTCAGATTAGTGTATGCTGTTTGCCCTTGGACAAAAGTGAGAAAAATCTCTACTTGTATTTTGTGTAGCCTTATTCCTGCTACTGCCTGAATGTAGATGAGACATTCTGCTCTTATAGCCACCAAACTAGATGTACTCCTACCAGGTGTCTTGCCAGTTTCACCAGATGGCTCTGAGATGATAGATGGAAAATAGCAAGAATGCTTTGATAGGAAAGAAAGGCAAAACTTTTTTTTTTCCACTTACAATTGCTCTTTCTTAGTGACACACTTGCAAACGAATGCAGAAAATTGGGTGGTCATCCTCTGTGAATGCAGTCTGAGGTGTTTCCACTGCCATGACCACAGAACTGTCAAAAAGTGTGATTTCTGTTTTGCAATATTAATATAAAATCAGAAAGGTGCCAGTGATGGACAGAGGGATATGTTGTTGTGAAGTAACTGTCTCTGAGCATGTTCTCACCTAACAGTAAACACAAGGAAGCTGCACAGCCATGTGAAGTTATGGGTGTCCCTTGCAGAGAGTGCTGCAGGCGGCCCTAGGGTGATACTCTAGCATTTACTGGGGTGAGCAACATATTGATGCTCATGGCTGTGAGTCCTCACAGTAACTGCTTCCTTAAAGCCACAACTACACAGGTCCATCATGGTTATTCAGACTTCCACATGCCATTTCCAATAAAATAACTGTTCAGGAGCCAGGCAGCATCATTGAACTGCTGGGCATTTAAGTTGAAACAGAGCACTATGCCTCAGAAAAACCATGTCCTGAGAGAGCAGCCCTGCTAAGTGCAGATCAGTGCCTATCACTGCGGTGGGACACCAAGCAGAGCTGGTTGGACCTTTGCTCAAAAGATGCAAAAGGAAGAAATTCTTCATGCTGTGGGTGACATATCTATGACAAACTGTTGCCTGAAGACTTCTGTTTAGACCAGTGAAACTACTTTTCTAAAGATGTAAAATCCTAACTTTTTGTATATGTTCAAAGAGAGGTTGGACAAATTCACTGAAGAAAGACTCTTTGGGGGTTACTAAACAAACAAACAAAAAAGACTTCTGCTTCAGGAAGTTCCTAAGCTGAAAGTAGTGGGAGGTTGGGAGGCTGTTAGCAGAAAGTGTTGTGTATGCTTCTCCTGTTCTGACTTTTCCCTAGGCAGGTGCTTATGGTTGCTGTCAGAGACAGGATACTAGGCTAGATGAACTGGACCCACTACAGGCTTGCTTTAGAGTGATATATTCAGAGTTCACTTGTACAGTTCTGGGAGACAATCAGAAAGATTCCAATAGTGGTTTTCAGTTCTTCGACTCTTCTGCCCTGTCTCAGGGAGACCTAAGAAATATAAAGGCGGATGCTGTGGAAGAGCTGACTAAGCACTTCTGAGTTGAAAAAAAAATCACTTGAACGAGGTACCGAAAAGGTGTTTTAATTGTTCTATTCTAACCTTTTTGTCTGTAGTGGTCATAACTCACCACTCAGCCTGTGCTAATATTGCTTGTGTTTTATTCTAATGATGTTTTGCAGGTGTTCCTGAAGCAGAAGTTACCTGGTTTAAGAACAAAGTGAAGCTATTCTCTGCTCACCACTTGCATGATGGATCACTGCTGATTGCAAATGTGTCGCTGTCAGACCAGGGGCTATACTCCTGCAAGGCAGCCAATCCTCGTGGGGAGGTAACTGAAAGCACTGAGCTGCTGGTTCTTGGTAAGTGCAGCACATTTTACACATGCAGCAGTTGGTAACACAGCCCATGCAACCATTTGCTAACTAATCAGAGGATGTAGAAAGAGTGAATGCAGCCCTCTTCACCAGTGAGAAAATAAACCTGTTCCTGATAGTTCTCTGGGCACCATTGCTAGCAAGATGGTGAAAAAGGAAGCTTGGTGGATAAGGAGAAAACGGTGAAGCACAGAGATCTTGCCCTATCCTGAGATTTTCAGATATTCAGACTAACTAGCTAAGAAAAGCACTAAGTTCATTTATTAGCCTTTTCTTAAATGGTGACTTTCCTGAAATGAGCTCAATTACACTTTTTCCCTATGAAGTGCTCTGATCAGCACCCTTTCCGATACATGTGGATCTGACCAATTTCACACCTCGCTAACAGGTGCATGAACCCGAGGCACTTTTAGAAAGCTCTAAGTGAGGTCAGTGAAGAGTGAAGTTTACTTTGTCTTGGGTTTCTTGGTAGCAGACAGAAAGATTAGCTGGGTCATATGAAAAGACAGTGTCACCTGTGAAACATGCATGAAAGTATTACTAGGCACTGTTGTAATTAATTGGGCCTATAGGAAAGGTCTTTCCTTCCTACTAACTGATCTCCAGCACTTTCAGCGGTTGGAGACGATAGATCCGTGCAGGTTGTGTGGATATTTCTGTACCTTTGACAACAAAGTGCTCAGGTTTTGTAATCTTGTCCCCGTTACTGGCATCATGCCATTAAAGAGTCCATTACAGGTCTCAGCTTTCATGACCATGGTAAGCACATGGCCCATAGATGAAGCTGTTTTAAAGTGACAGGTTTGCAGGGATCCCAGGTGACTCCAGACTGGCCCTAGAAACTTGATCTAAAAAAATCTGCAAAAAAAAAAATCAGACAGGTTTCAGACTGTAAATCTGAACATTTTCATGACTTTTAGATCTTTTGCTGATCTTGATAAATGGTGTAGTTTTTAAAATGCTAAGGTACTGAAAGTTATGCAAACTGGTTATGTTTGCAGGCAAATCACTTCTCTTAGTTTCTAGCTGGGAAGAAGTAGCCCAAGCTTCCATGACTCGCACTGCTGTCACTGAGTGTGCTCGGCAAAAGAAAACCTACTTTGTGTGTATCTTGATCTAACTGAGGGAGATGATGCCATCATTTCCCTAAATCAAATATCCTGTCATTTTTTGACAAACAAAATTGAGAACAATTTTAAGGATAGCGTTATAGTTAGCAAAGGACTAAATGCCCGTGCTAAGCTTAGCACAGACTGATCCTCTTGAGGGCTTTGAACTCTTAGTCACTTGGAACTCTGCCTAAACATACTATAGGATTTGGCAGTCCTATAACTGTATTTAATCAGGGCCTTATCAATTTCTAGCAGAGATTAAAAGGTTTTCCACTGATTTCCACAGACATTTGATGAAGCTATTATGCAGTGCAAATGTGCCATCTGTTCCAGGCTGCTGTACCTCCTGATACCACTCAGCCTAATAATGCACAAAGAGGGCAAAATAAGAATTCCATGGTGGCCCTCAGACAGATTTCCTTGATTTGGTCATACTCAGCTAAACCTAGCTGAAACATCAAGCAAAGCTTACTAATAGCAACTGCTCAAGGTTCTTTAGAGAGTATCTTCAAAATGGTGATGTCCCAGTATGACAAATAATGCATCAGGTGTTGGTGGCAGGTTTTCTTATATCCCTGAGATCTTAGTGTTGCTCATCACTTAAGTCTTTCAATCCACTTCCAGAACCTCCACAAGCCGTTCCTCACCTGGAAGACTTGACAGCAGTGCTCTCAACCTCTGGGACCACTGTCCCCTCAGTCCTGACTTCTCCTTCAGGAACAAAAATGACCCTCAGTCCTGGGAGCTCTGTCTTTATAGGTAAGTCAAGGGTGTCAAGATCTTCTCAGATTAAAAAGATTTGTTTAGATCATTGGGATCAAATTATAGTCACGCATATTCAAAGTGCATTATTGTACCCTGCCAGTTGCTGGGACACAGGTTATGGGGACCAAGAAGATGAGACTGACACTCCACTGTCAGAAACAGTAATCACCAAACTGTTCTCAAAACTTAGAAACTCTTTTTAATTCGTTTAAAAGATGTAGGTCTTCTTACTAATGTTATGCCCCAAAGGTGTGCGCAGAGCAGAACTCCACTGTGCTGTACTTTATAATTCTGTGTAAGAAGCAAGCCCTGCTCTGCTGAGCCATCAGTCGCATTTCAATTAAGATGTTGCACTTTGGTCTGTCAATAATTCTAAAGAAGAAATGTTTGGTTTTCTTTTTTTTCTACACTTGCTTATTTTCTTTTTGTATGTCTGCTGCTCATTTGACAAATCCTTCTTCTCTAGAGCTTTTATTAAAGCTTTGCCTATCAATCTAGGCTTGCTATTCTCTTGCAAACTCTGTTAAATACTCTTCCTTTTATTCTTCTGTATAACCACAGAATCACACAGAAGGGTTGAGTTTGCAACGGGCCTCTAGAGATCATCTAGTCCAACCCCCCTGCTCCAGCAGGTTCACCTAGAGCACGTGGCACAGGGTGGCATCCAGGCAAGTTTTGAAGATCTCCAGAGAAGGAGACTCCACAGCCTCTCTGGGCAGCCTGTTCCAGGGCTCTGTCACCCTCACTTGAACAGCACTAGGCCCGGTACTGACCCTGGGGGGACACCACTTGCCACAGATCTCCAGCTAATCTTGGCCCCATTTATCACAACCCTCTGAGCTCTGCCATTCAGCCAGTCCTCAATCCACTTCACTGTCCAGTAACACACACTTCTTGACCTTCCTTCTGATAATATGATATAATATGCATAAACTGCTGTGGGTTCTGAGGATAAAAAGAAATACTCCTCAGTAAAAATGTTTTTCTTCTTTTCACTCTTTTCCACCTTCCATACAGGTTTTTCTGCTCCCCAAGTTCTCAGTGCAGTAAAGTCTTTTCAGATCTGCAGGTATGACTTGTTTGCAAAAAGAATCTCAACTTTGTCTGAAGTTTAGTTTAGGTGTATTTTAAAAATTCAATTTTCATACCGACTTTGAGCTTCTATTTACTGTCAGACTCAGAGAAGCAAATAGCCTTGCCACTGTGTATGGCGAAATCTTTTGAAGTCCCGCAGTTCCAAAACAAATATCTTTATAGATGCATGAATCTGAATATTTTAACAAAGGATCTGCAGCAGATTTGAGTGTTTATAGTTACATCTGTACCTTTCATAGGCCTCCAACCCTTCTTTACTTACACTTAGTAGCAACTTTAGGGTTTTCTTTTCATAGTAGAGGCTTTCTATTTATGTTTCTATTTTTGCAGGATTTACTTTTCCCCAGTGTTTACATCTGCATACATTTGCAATGGCTTTAAGCATGCAGCTCTGGCTTACATTTCTGCTTGCACAAAAACTGCAGTGAAATAATTCTTGATGGGGGGAATATCTGAAGGTATTTATTAACATTCAATAAATCATTTCAAGCATGGTATTATTGTACTCCCTGTTGTAACACTGGATCACACTCCTGTTTCATCCATTTCCTCTCAGGTTTCCAAAGAGTGGTCTTTAGTAATTGTAGCTTTCTTTTTATTGTTTGAAAGAAGTAATAAAACCACAAAGTGTGTTCTGCAGTGCCTGTATGTAACCACCTCTAAACTAATTTCATTTGGCAATCTTGACCTGTACTCTGCCTTCTCACTTCAGGAGCAAGGAAACTCCATGAATCTCAAAACCCCTTTCATTCTTGAGGCAATTCCCCCAGCTTCACTGGGGTTTTACTGACTTGAATTTAAAGCCAGTGTTATTAAAACCCAAGGAAAGTTTCTGAGATATTTTTCTGGTGAAAAAAAAATTCAGTCTGAAAGGAGCTATCCATTCACCCAGAATGCCTGCAGAGCAGTGTGCTGTAACACAGCATGTCCCTGAAAAAAGCATGCAAAGGCTCCAGTGTTCATGTATGTTACCTAAATACATGGTCTGTATTTGCACTAAAACATCTGGATTTGTCTGAAGAAAATAGCCATTACTAAACAAAAAGCTAAACAAAACAAAACAAAAAAAAATACCTTCTGCATGTCAGGTTTTTTTTTAACTGTCTGACTTACACAGCATGGCAGTATCTGGATTGTGGATTACCATGAAAAAACTCATATTTACTCCTTAATTCTCTCTATTCAAAATAATCTTGCACAGTGGCCAAGGTTATCATGGACTGCTGCGATACATTTTGATCAAACTTTAATTGAAATATTGCCACTTTGGAAACAGAATGTATATATATGATTCCATACCTACATTGCATTCTATAATTTGGAAACAAGTGCTAAACCTCCTGTTTCTGTCATCCCTCTCAACAACTTTCCTTCTAAAGAGTCTACTAGCTCTTTCCATTTTGCTGTACAGCAGATTGATTTTATTACTTTCAAGTCTTTTTGTCATTGATTTGCTTGGTCTGTTTGTTGTACTTGTTCTGGCTGTGAGAGCCACATGTAAGAGCTTCGGATTTATCTTCCCTTGTCTGTATAGTTGCTGGCAGACCCCAGCCACTCTTGGGACCCAGCAAGCATTGAACTAGACCTGATACCTGAAGATCTGAAAATGTTAGAGTTTGTTGAGCGGAGAAGGAAATAGAACACGAATCAAGAAACAATAAAACAATACTTGTTTGCTTTCACTTGATAAACAGAAAAAAAGGTCTCTTAAGAATACATGCCTCGTTCAGTGGAATTATCAAAGCATTTATTAGTATCTAATGTCAAATACCTTTCCAAATGAGCTCTAAGAAAATTCTTACATTTACTTCTTATATTTGCTTCTCAGGTTGAAAATTTTGTAGATTTTCAAAATGTATTTTGGAAGATCCAGTGTTCATGACATGTCTCATCTGCAGATGAGGATTTAGGGCTATCAAGAACTCCTACTTTCATTTGAAAGAGTGTAGCCAGGTTGATACTTATTTCTTGTTTCTGAAGACATAAAATGAAAATCTTAAGGTCTTACAAAATGCTGGGTTTTCACTACAATTTAACAAATTTGTTGTGACCTAATTTCAAACCTCTGCATACTTGTCAAAATATATACAAAATATGATTAAAAAGTCTTTCTGTCTTAGTATAGGATATCGTGTTTATTGCAGTTATTTACTGTTGTGAAATATGAAGCTTTTAATGACTTCAATTTATATGCGTGAAATACAATATATGAGTGACGATTCTTGCAGGAATGAGGGAAGATGAGATGGAAGTGAATATTTGTGGAAATATGGAAATGCAAATGGTATGCCTAATATATCAAAGTGGAGAAAGGAAAGCAAGGTGGAATAAGAATATGTTTTTACTGCTTTCATGCAGCACAGTATTTCTTGGCATCTGTTGCATTGTTGAAGTATTTTGTTAAAGATGTGCTATTGAGTTTCACAGAAAATGTTTGTGAACACATCTGATAAATCATTCCTCAAAGCTGAGGGTTAAAAGCCCCTCATGTTTTTTCAGATCTTCAGAAATCTCCCTGTAATTTCTGTAAATAAAATCTACACTCAAGGATATGTATATGTGTGGCAAGGAAAATTGCATTGTACCCTGTATATAATTAAATGAAGCTTTTATACTGCATTTATGGGTGAACCACAGGAAGAATACAGCTGGAATACAGCACAAGCTCATGAATTTAAAAAGAAAGGGGAACATAAATATTTAAAATAGCTAAGGTCTGAAACAAACATAAAATCCAGTTCTTACTTGGCACAATGCAAGACTTAAGCAGTGCCTTTGAAAAAGGAAGGCATACAAGAAGAAATAAATGTACTAATGATTGTATCTAGCCTATCTGTTTTATATATGTCATGTGCATTTTCAGGACTCATTGGATGTCAATGAAGTATTCATGTTTTGGAAAGAAATGGCATGCATGTGTTCTACTGGCATAGAGCTATTCAAAAATAGAAGAGGCCATCACCATGTAAATTCTTGACCTTTATTCTGTTTTTATTCTTCTGATGAAATGACAGTAATGCAACTCCTGAAATACAATGCTTATTATTGGGAATCTGAAGAGGTGTCAATATATGAGAATACTCGAGTAAATCATTTGGGATTTGGTTTCCATTGCCTTTTATCTCACAGACTTCTTGGTCCTTCTAGGAATCTGCCTAAGCTGTGCTTTTGTGTTTCCATAGAGCGGTGGTAGCAGTTCTTTACCTCTTAGAAGGTAAATTAGGATAATGAAGGTACTGAAGGATACTGATTTGATCTGTTCTTCTGGTACTGGGACCATATAGTTAGAATATTCTTCATCTTGTTCATAAGGAACCTTCTTTTATCACCAGCTTAATACTCTGAATTTTCATTTTTCCGTACTATAGTTTTCTAGACTATACATCCTTTAAATACTATGCATTTGCCTATCTGTAGAAGATACTGCCAATAACTAAAAACAAATGAGTTAGGTGACAGAGTGTACTTTTTTAAGACCAAGAATGTTCCTTCTGTGCATCTACACTTGGCTGCCTGGGCTGGCAGTCATAGGGTGTGCAAGCTCTTCCTGCGCCTTACTGCTGAGCTGCTTGAGCCACAGTGTCCCGCAGTGATTGTTCAACATGTCTCTTGGGCATTTTTCCCTCGAAGATTTATTTCTACAGTTCTTCTGGAGCTGTAGAGGAGGTGAAGCAGGGGTTGACACTGAAGGACACTGCTGTTAAACCTTTGCCATTCATTGCATAGGGTTAGCTGAGGAGGCATTCCAGCATACTGTAGCCATTCTTTTAGGCTGAGGTTTCATGACTTAGCCATTGATAACTCTTTTCCAACAAGTCCTTGTAGTAGAGGGTTCTCGGTGTGTCAGAATTCCCCAAATCAGTGCCATTTTTAAGAGCAGTGTTACTATTACAGCTTGAAAACCCTCTTGTTTTCTTAATGGGCCCACCGTGTGGCTGTATATTTGGGAACATTTTTACAGCCTCTGTGGGGCAGGGAATCGGCCTAACTCAGTGTTTGTTGAACATGATGTAAATTTACGGTGCTATGTAAATGATATCTAATAGCAACAACATGTGTGGCATTTGGTAACTGGTTTAAGTGTTCTGAGAATTGTTTAAAAACCATGTCGTATTTAATATAATAAACTACTCCTTTGGAGCCATAGATAGATAGTTATTTAAAATATCATTAAAGAAAAAAAAAAGTACTGTCCTTTCAGCTGTTCAGCTGAATTTTCCTCTTTCAAGAATTCCTATATACATAACTCCTTGTGCAATATAAGTTCATATTCATTGGCCTCATTTAAATTATCATTAAGAAAGAGGTTATACTTTACACTACTTCTTTCTTTTGGAGGTTTCAGGGATCACAGTGCCATTTAAAGTATGTTATCCAGTGTACAAAAGAAGTTAGAGGTTAAGTATCTTGCATAACTTTATGAGTTAACTCTGCTAAAATTTACCCTCTTACTACATCAAAGGTTCTTTCCAGTTTGACTAAAGCAATAAGGATCTGTCTATTAGTTTTGCCACTTTAGCAAAACAGGTTTTACATAATGATTTAAAGACTTAAGACATAATTCTATTTGAACTTAGTTCAGTTTGATAAAAAACTGTCTTTTTTACTAGTACATTGGACATATTAAGGTAGTAATAATCAAAGCTACCTCCTTTATGTTTAACATGCATTTCTCATTTCAATTACCTGAAGAAAAAAAATAGGCATAACAGGAAATGGATAAACCATTTCTATTTGTCAGTCTGATCTCATTAACATAGTGTAAATCCAGGAAATACAGCAAAAATAGATTTACATAAATTGAATTGATTTTCATTTAAAATTGGTCTGTGGCTACTTTCCGATTTTTTTAAAGCAAATTACCAGGATCTCATCTGATCGTTGAGTTTATTTCTATTTTAAAAGGATTCTTTAATTCTTTGAGCGTGGAGATTATGCTGAAAATGCTGTCAGGTTTTGTATACTGTTGCTGCATTATCTTTATTGCTTTAACAAGGTGTCTTGTAATGTTTCACTTTGGTGAAACTTAATGTGCACTTTGGTACAGAGTTCAGTATAGAATCATAGAACTGTTTGTTTTTTTCTTCTTTTTTTTTCTTCCTTTTTTTCACTCTTGCTGCTTTCACTTTTAATTTAGCTACTAATTCCACTTCTAAATCACTCCCTTCCTCTTCTAAAATACCAGTGTGGCAGAATGTTGGCAATTGTCTTCCATCTCCTAGTTTTACATTTGGTTAAGTGTTTGTGGGCTACAGGGACAGGGAAATGGGCCTTTGAATTAGCAAGTTCAATCAAGATTTTGGTGAACAAACTACAGTTACTACACTTTGTGATGCCCTGAAACACACAGTCACTAATCAGCTGATGTGCTTATCATCATACAAGTCAGACTGTTCTAGTTGATTTAAAGTATTCTGAAGTTACATAGTGCATATGTCTGTCTATTGCATGGACTGATTACTGATGAATAGCAGTGGTTTGTATAAAACTGCACTAGCAGGTGCAGAATGGAGGTGAACATTAATACCAGTGTGTCCAAACTGCATGCCATGTGTACATATCCTGGCTTTCCATCCCGAACCTATCTCTAAAATAGGAAATACTTCTCAAAGATTGAAGTGTTAGACTAAGACAAAGGGACAAGGGTTTGGTTGCCAGCTCAACTCTACTAGCTTGTGGCTTGACCTTAGGTAAGAATTGTCCCATCAGGTGCCTCTTTTAACTGCTGGCAGAGTGGAAAAGGTGAGATTACTTCCCCCTGAGCAACAACTGAACTGTGTTGAGAAAGTTACCTGAACTGGGGCTGAAGAAAGCAAATTCTTTTGAGCTCAGACTATAAAACTTATTTCATTTAAAGAATTTTCAAGGAAAGCTCATCATCTGGAACCGAACTCTTCACTCTGGGTTCCTTTTTAATAAGTATTAGAAAGATATTTGGTTGATCAGCAACTCAATAAGTAGAATACGAAGCTATTTGTTAGACGAATTTAAATGCGTAAGAAGAATCTATAAGAATCTTCTTAAGTAACTTATTTAAAGGCTTTTTTTTGCCTTTTTATTGCAAATTATGTTTAATGCTTTTTTATTTTATTTGAGGCTTTCATTGTTGCTTATCATACCTTTCTGCTGATTTGAGGTAGCAGACTATTGAAAGGAATTATCTAATTAGTATCATTAATACCTTTTTGATTCTGTCCTTCAACTCTTCAAGTGAGAAAGAAGAGTTATGTAGACTATGTATTTAGTTTTCTTAGCTTTATCCCAAAGCCTTTCTACAGTTACAGTTACACAGTGAATGTTGCACATGACTAATGGAGAGTTTAATTTGGCTTATAGTATGAATTTATTCTGTCTTCTCAAGTAGTGTTGTAGAACTGTTGTAAAACTTTGCCCTTTCACCTCCAAATACGTCCCTGTTATGCTTAAAAATTATAACATTTTTCCTACCAAAAAGTGTAATTTATACTAGATTTTTTATAGCCATTTTTTACACATCTGTGGCTCATCTTGGCCTTGAATCAGTTCAGAGTCACAGCCAACCTGGAACAGGAGCTTAAGGCAGTATTTTCCTTCAGTAGTTAAGAAGGACTGATCGAGACAGGCCATCTCATGCCAGGACCTTCACTACTCAGATATCTACTCCTACAGCAGATGCCTACTACTCAGAGCCCAAACAGTGTTCCTTTCCTGCCTCCCCATACTCTTACTGATATACTTACTCTCTACTTACCTGTTTTATAGGAAGGCCTTCTTTTGTTTGTTTGTTTTCAGAATGTTTATTGCATGCTAGGGGCAGGTGTTAAGTTTTGGAAGGATAAAGTAGTAACTGTCCACAGAGACGAGAGGAAATAGAGAATAAGTGTTGGTAATCTACATTAATGGTATTAAAGTTATTCCTGGCAGATAATACAGGGATATTTTTGGAACATACTTGTGGGAGGACAATGCATACTTTTTTATTGTGCTCTGGTTCTCATCAAATATGCATAATACGTTATCCCATAGCTTCGGTATTTATACCATGGAAAATGTGTAGAAAATGTCATTTGTGAAATGTGGTTGATCTCATTCTACATGCACAGATGAAGAGTATCTGTTACATACGAGTCAGTAAGGTTTTATTGTTAAATATGAAAAAAGTAGTAATGACTCATTAGTAGCACATACCAAGGGAAAAGGGGATTGATTCTTTTTTCCTTCGTATTATTGATTACTAGCTGTTCCTTTGTTAATATTTACATATACACTTTGAGTGAAGGAATAATATATATGGCAAGCAAAATAGTCAGTAATGGGAGGACTGTATTGATTTTCTTGGCAATAAAACATTAAAAAGAGGGTGCAAACTGGGATTAGCTGCGTGCAGAAGTTAGCGTCAGTTCCTTTAACATAAAACTGACCTTTCTACTTTCTTTATTTTGTTTGTGCAGCCTGTTTTACAAATACAAATCATAAAACTGAATTTGCAGCATGTGATTTTCAGTTGTCATGGCTATATAGAGTACTATGTTCAAAAGTCACATAGCTACTTATTCTTAAGTTTATTCATTTATTGTTATATTACTTTGTTTTTGATTTCTTTTAACTTTGGTACCCTTAAATCAGTTATACTGAAATCTTTCATGTCATTCATTTACCTGAGAATGACTGTCTTTTGAAGTCTGGATGAGTGGTTTCTAAGAAAAAGAGTAGGAAAAATACTTCTTGTTCTTACAAAAGATATAATACTTGTTCTTACAAAAGAACGGGAGGAATAATGTAAAATGAAGCGTAACAGAATAAATACAGAGCTTAAAACAATGGCAAACAAAAAGTCTGATTCTGTGTCTCTCTTTCAGCAAAGAAAGCTGTTTTTTGTGATCAGGAAGTGTACAGATAGGGAGACAACGGCCAAGAGTAAATCTGTGTTAGACTTTGCCAAGGATATTACAGCAAATAACAAAGGTTCTTTGGCTGTATAAATAGAAGGGGACAAGGGAAAAAGAGGGAGTGCTGTGAATAGTGTGTGTTTGCTCATTTTCCTCTTTCTTTTTTTTTTTCTTTAAGGTTTGGCTGTGTTGTCTGTGGGTTTATTGTCTGTTTGTATGTTTGCTTTCCCAGTGAAACACAATGGCTGTGATTGCACAATCTAGTATGCCTCCACCTGGACCCTCCACCTGGGAGTCAGTCCTGTGGCAGCAGTGTGCTCTTTATATGGCATGAACCAACCCTCAAGTGCAGTTTTATCCAGCCTACTGCGGCTTCCTGCTTTGGATCCCAGAAGGGTTTGCCCATGGCAGGGGACAGTGCTGAGCCCACTGGAGCTACAATGTTGTGAATGGCCAAGGATTTGCACTCACAAGCTGCAGATGGGGTGTCCACTGTGCCTGGAATATAGCAGAGGTCACTTCTTCATCCTATACAAACCCTTTTATTTACCTGACCAAGAAAACTTCAATTCTTTTGTGCAAAGCAGTATATTTTGCTACAGAAAGAGTGTAACTGAACCTAGTTGGATCACCCATTGAGGTATGAGAGGTGACAAAAGAGACAAGAAAATGCTACAACAGCCGGATTCCTGGTGTGTGTTTAGAGGAGCAACAGAAGACAAAGGAAGGGTGGCAAGAGCCCTCAATTCTACATCTCTCTTTTGTCCCTGAAACTTTGCAAACAATGTGTCTGTTTCAGGGTTTGGTCTGGGCTGTGTTTTGGAAACAAGCCAGTTCAGCCTTCAGGATAGATAAGTGAGAATGCTAGTTTCTTTCTTATGGTGATACACATTTCAGCAAGGCCTAGATACATCTTTAAGAATGAAATGTATATTTCCCTACTCAATAGAGTCCTGACTACTGCTGACCTCAGGTGATCTGAGATTTTTATGTGACTAATATTGTGGCTATTAGGTTTTTCTTTCAGCTGTTAAGAAGGTACCCACTACCACAGTATTTATAACTTTGATTATGAAAAAAAAAAAAAGGAAGTAAAATTGTATGGAAGTATTTTTTTTGATTTTTTCAGATCATTTAATTTTGCATTAAATACATTAACCGCACACTCAGCAGCTTTATTTCATGACCCAATTTTTTAGGCTGTGCTGTGGATGGTCACCCAACTCCAAACATCACCTGGCTTTTTGCTGGTGAGCCTCTGAATGTGCAGCATCACATCCTGGCAGCAGGTCACATTCTTCAGGTACTCAACATCAGTGATGCCCTGGAAGGTGAATTCAGTTGCCTTGCGGAGAATGAGGCTGGCTCACTCACACAGAAGACCTCCCTGGCAATACAAGGTAACTTTCTACCTTTTGTCTTGCTGTTCTTCAGAGCTCCTGGCATGGCCTTCCTTGAGCTGACTTTATTGTTCCAGATTTCCCAGCTCTGAAGCTGTTACTGTGACACACAGTAGCAAGTGGGTGTTATAGTGTTCTACTGATCCAGACAGACTTGCAAGTCTACTGAGTAATTTGGAGTGTTTTGGTTTTTACTTTCCTAGAATTACATGTGATATTTCTGGTCTGCTGAGCATACAGCACTTAACTGATTCAAGCTGCACCTATCTATATAGAGTCAACCAGAAACTTGAAGACAAGAGTGTCATAGATCAAACCCCACAAAACAGCAGTCCTTCCCTTAGTTTTCATAAATCACTATTTCATATTCTCTTCTGTCTTGAAAACCATTCCTTTGAAAAAGATGCCATTACTTTGTTGTCTTTACCTCGGAAGCCGAATTGAAAGTATGTACCAATGATAAAGCTACAGAATAGAGCAGGAGAGATGGGTTGGAACAGAACATGGAGTTTTCATTGCTGTAATTGTCAAGGGTCAAGTAGAGAGCAGATGTAGCTTTCCTTATTTTTTCCAATAAAATTTTAAATGTGTTGCAACTACCCTATTTACTTTGAAGTTGAATTACCCATGCGATATACTAGGTGAGAAACACACTGATGTAAGTTACTGCTAGTAACTACTGGTAACTGCAGTTAACTATACCTCCAGTAAGTCACACCCCTTTAAAAATCAGAATGGTTATCAATGAGTCCCATGGATTATTGCTGTGAAAATGTGATACATTGTATTTTTTAAATATATGATTTAGAGGCACACCTTTAAATGTTAGAATGAAATAACCTCATTAAACATGTTTTTCTTTTGTTCAGTTTGAGGATACAGCACTCAGAACATGCCTTTGGAGATATTTAGAGACTGTATTATGGGATCTGGTGACCTTTTGCAAAGAAATGAAAGCATGTAATACTGCAAGGACTAATAATGCCTTCTTTTTCATAGGCCAAATGGAAATACCTGACTAACTATGATAAGAGAAATCGCTTAGCACTAAAGCTACTGTAAGAAAAATAAATAGTATGAAGACCTTCATATCTTGTAAAATCATTCCTATATTACTTTTAATGACTCTCACTTCTTGTGTCACTCCAAAATTCCCATTGTTATATTTTTTCAGAAGTGTTTGGAAAGGCAGTTATTTTCACATAAGTGCTACGAGTCTTTTCCATTAGAGATAGGTGTGAAACACGTATCAACACAAGGCTGTTTTCGGCAGCATCCCAGGAGATTTCATGCTTGCCATTGCCATAATATCTGACAGCCTCACACTCACAATGGTGTGGTAGATACACTCAGTGTATTACCCAATTAAATGTGTATAAATGCAGAGATTTGCAACACCCTGCATCACTGTGTAATGCCTTAATGGCTCTACCGTGTCATTTACTCCCCTTCTCTGACTCTCCTTAGCCCCAAAGAATGGGGTTTATTATACCAAAGACAGTCAAAGGCTTAAGTAAGTAGTAATTTCATTCGTTCTTTGTCTCCCACTTGGTGCCTTTTAGGGATAAACTCTTCCTCTGCACCTGGGTCACTGAGTGCAGATACTTAATGTCTTTTAGTGCTGACTGTTATTATCTGCTAACAGGACTCTCCTTTGCTTTCTGGCAGAGTACCACTGGTCAGCGGACAAGCTGACGGCTTGTTCGGCGTCCTGCGGCCACAGAGGGGTGCAGCTGCCCCAGCTGAGGTGCTTGCTGGACGGGACCGAAGTCAACGCATCGCACTGCAAGGAGAAGCCCCAGCCAGTCCTGCAACCCATCCCCTGTAACAGGAGAGACTGCCCTTCACGGTTTGTCCATACGTTCAGATGTCATACGTGCCTTTAAGGTGCTGTCAGCATTTCTTTGTTCTGAACAGCATGCTATCACAGCCTCTCTACTGTCCTTTGGGGAAAAATCATGAGTAAAAGGAAGTTTATGGATGCTAAACCTAGAGGAATCAGGGTTTGTATTGAGATTTTTAGAATATGTACATAGTATATCACAGAAACTGTGTCTCCTTCTTCAATAATTAAGAGCACAGAGGAACTTCATTAGCAAAGTTCACAACGTAATAGTATTTTTCAGTTCTTCCCAAATAGTGTTGATGATAGCCAAGAATACTTTTCAACTTTTATGGTGATGTAGGAAACTCAATTTTTGTCTCTATTTCAAACCTCACTAGGTGTTTAAACTGTGGTTATCTTCACCATGAGTTTGAATTACTTGGAGGAGTGACAGTACCTTCTGCTTATTGTTTTACTTCCTGAAAGGAAAGGTGTCATCCTAGTTGGAGCCTTCATATATTACTGTAAATTGAAATTGGGAAGTAAGAGAAATTGATATCCTCCTCCTACTAGTAAGTACTAGCAGACTTTCAGGCCCATATAGGTAAATTTCTCACTGGAGAGCAACCACTGACCTGATTTTCTTCGTGTAACTTTAATACACAAACAGTGGAAATGATTGCAAAATGAGCAGAGGAAATTCACCCGCAGTTGTAATAGTCTGGGCCATAGGGAACAAGTCATCACAGTAGCTGACTCTGGTTAGGAACAATAAGGTAGATGGCAGACTACATAGAGCCTCTGTCAATCACTCAAAAAAGACATGTCTTAGACTAGCACCATTTTCCTTTGAGCTCTGTATGTTAAAAATGTGATGACTCCTTTTTAAGAAAACAAAAAGGTGTAGTAAGTCTAAGTCAGCTACAAATTTCAAATCTGAACCAAGAGCCAAAATCTTTCAGGCAGGCTAGTGCATTTGAATATTGACTTTCAGCTTTGTTTCACATTTAGTCAAAATACAGTATAAAAATATAGCACATCAATATTGTGTTTCCATGCCAACTGATACCACTCATTGAAAAAACATAGATTAATAACTTGACTCAAAGCAAAACCTGACCCCAGATTCTACTCAGGCGCCACAACTTTTCAGATCCAAGAGACAGCAGCCTTGCAAGATACCATCTCCATGTATAGCCCCAAACACTTAGTCGAGTTGAGCTTTCCCAGGTGCATCTGTCCCTGGATCCAGTGTGCATGAAGGAGGTCAAGCTGAGCTCTGCCTCCTCCTACAATTTGCTAGCTTGCAGTTTTCTGGGGATTGTATCCTGCTATCATAAGTTAAAGCTATCTTTCAGTTAAATACAGTTGTGCCACAACAGCCTGCAGGACTACACTAAGGTATATTTCTTTCCTTCCTTCCTTCCTTCCTTCCTTCCTTCCTTCCTTCCTTCCTTCCTTCCTTCCTTCCTTCCTTCCTTCCTTCCTTCCTTCCTTCCTTCCTTCCTTCCTTCCTTCCTTCCGTCCTTCCGTCCTTCCTCCCTCCCTCCCTCCCTCTCTTCCTTCCTTCCTTCCTTCCTTCCTTCCTTCCTTCCGTCCTTCCTCCCTCCCTCCCTCCCTCTCTTCCTTCCTCTCCCTTTCCTCCTTCCTCCCTCCCTTCCCAGTCACAATGCTTTCCTCCTTGGCACACCTTGTTGCAGAAGAGGCTTTGACCTAGGCATCTCTACAGATACTTTGTGTAGTGCTGTACTATTCCATATCAAATATGCTGTAGTTCTGTGATTCGGTGGCTCCTCGGCTGAGATGTATTTAAGAGCTTTCCATATTGCTTTTTTTTTGCTGCTTTGTCCCTCTGCAGTCTATTTTCTTTGTGCATACACTTTGGCTCAGTATGTAGGCATTTGCAAAATGATCAGGATCTCAGCAGAAATTTAGTGCAACTTCTCTCATGCAAGCAGAGCAGATTTGGAGTTGTACCACTATATTAAAGAAACAGGATCTAATCTGGCGTGAGTAGTGGTTCTAAGCAAACTGTTGAGAATAAAGAAGCCAGATTTACCACTCCTGCTGTGTCTTGGGTATAAGGCAAGGTTCAGCTTAATTACCTTCAGTATTATACCCCTGACTGTCTTTTCAAGCATATATTTTCTGAGTTGCCAGCTGAGTGAATGAAATATGAAATGTGCTCATTAACACTAGTTTGACGTGGAGATGGCAGAATTTCCATGGGAATGATTTATGTCTTTTTATGCCTTTCCTGAACTGTAATGCAACCCATAACCCTCTCTCAGCTACTGAGAAACTGCTGAGGTGTATGCTTGGAAATAAAAGTTAATTGAAAGGCAGAGCAGAGCTGTTGACAATGGGTAGATAAATTTCATGAAAATTTCATGAAAAAAGTAACATAAAAAAGTATTTTTACTTTTCATGTCAGGAGTGTGTTTGTTAACATAGATGTTTCTATGATCATGGGAGTTAATCATCTGCAGAACACTACTGATTGTGCATACCTCTTCATGAGACTGAGAATACTTATAGCCTCTTTTGTAAGTAGTTATAACTGCTGCAGGGACATGAGAGGCATTATTTTCACAAATCCTGCAGAGCGGTGAAACTTAATGAAGCAAGCTGCTTGACCATAAATTTCTTCAGGAAACTACTAATCACTTGCCTTTCTCCTATTCCTACAAATATCTCTTAGTCAAACTCAGCTGTATGAATGTTTCACCACTGTGTTGGAAAGGGCTTTCTCTCAGGAGCATATTGGCTCCTTCCCATGCGCAGACCTAAATTTTGCACTGTCAGGCCTCACTGCTGCTGACAGCCTGTGTGTATGAATACAGTCACAGATGGTGGTTCTCAAGGGATTTGCTTCTTTCACAGAGAAGCTTAGCAGCAATAAGTCGTAGCATATTGTAGCAAGAGATCCTGACTGTTTTCTTTATACAAGGGAAGAAGGCTAATGATCCTTAAACATACGAAGTCTGTTGTCACTCTTGGTAAATTTAGGAACTCGGGCTATCATTTTCTGTTGTTACAGCTTTTTAACTTGTTGGAATCTTTGTGGGTTTTTTTTTAACCCTATCATGTATCGATGCAAGTGTCAGCCTCAACTGTTGATTGCACTATCCAGCTCGAGAGGAAAGGAAAAAAACTGTCCTCTGTTCTGCACTAACAGTGCACCAACCCCATCCCTGAGCAACCTTTAGGCTTTTCTGTCAAGGAGATATCATAATGAGCTAGGGAAGGCAGTAAGCTCTCAACAGCAAGTTCAAAGTGGATTATGGGCTACTCCAGTGTCTCTACAAGGAAAGGATTCCCCAGGAAGGATTAGACAAAAGCTGGTCTTTGCTGGAGCTGTGAATGCAGCCTGTGGCTGTGGACTCTATGGCACAGTGCTGTATAAGCTGCCATGCCCTAGTGTCTGAGCTAGAACTATTTAGCAAGCTTAAAATAAAATAAAATAAAATAAAATAAACTCTAAATCCAAAGAACCTTGAAAGAGTCTCTTAAATGAAAAATGTTCTTTCTTCCCCTGCATCAATTTTAAGTGATTATGGTGGGAGGAAGAGGCGCTCATCATCCTCTAGGATTGCGTCCAAAATGAACCAAGTCATGGTTGGCTTTTTTAGTCCAGTCTCTGAAGTTCTGTTGACAGTGATGTTCCTGCAGTTGTTGCATTTAAAGTGTGTTTCTGCTCCCTGACTGCTTTGGCTTTCTCCAACAGATGGATGGTAACATCATGGTCTTCTTGCACACGGAGTTGTGGTGGGGGCATCCAGACTCGACGAGTGACATGTCAGCGACTCACAGCTAAAGGCAATTCTGTCCCAATGTCAAATGATGCTTGTGCCCAGGGATCCAAACATCCTGTGGATACTCAAAACTGCAACAGGCAGCCCTGTGTTGAGTGGGTGGCCTCCTCTTGGGGTCAGGTAAGGAGCAAGCAGGCAGTCCAATGACATGAGAAACCTTGTAGTACAGGATGGGAGATGAGAGGTGTAATTTTGCACCCTGATATATTTACTTTGTGATGTACAGGATTTTGAAGGGGCAGGTAGTTTCCTCACCTCTGTCTAACTCATATTTCCTGTACTACTCATCCTTGGTACTGAAGTTCCTGTGTATTCCTTAGAAGAGAAAGAAGGTACACTGCAGAGCATTGTATTATCCTTGCTGGAAAGCTTTATTCTTTCAGCTTCTCATTGCAGTAACAGGTGACAGGTTACCTCTGTAATACTCTTCTCCTAAATCAATTATTCCTTTTACCACTTGGTTAGTGTGTTTCGATTGTGGTTGGACTGGTGGTTGTGATAGGTACTGCAGCAATCCAGTTTTACAAGGTGACTGATGTTGCCACTTAAAATAGGAGCATTCTTGATTTGTATGACAAAATGCAGAATAGAAAGCTAAAAGCCAACTGGTGTTGGAAACATCATCTAAAGCTCTTGCCTCTGTATTTTGGAAATTTCTCTTTCAAAGATAGAGTTATCATATTACTTTTGTGAGTAAAGCATAGAACAGTTCTTTGGATGAAAGAAGCACATTGCCCTATTTTTATTCACTTTGGAGTTCCAGGTAGGCACTGGTTATCCTCTCAAAAAGCCTCAGTCCTGCTTTGTAGATCTTTGTAGGTTTTATAGTTCCCAATGACAGCAATGCCTGGCTAAGATGATCAAAGTGGTCTGAATCCGTTTGTTGAACCTGACATTTGTGAATTATAATAATAAAATATTTCTTCTACTTGGGTTTTAAAAAATCAAGTCTCATGTGAGCCTATGCAGCTCAGCCTCCAAATCACAATAACATTATCAAACTACAGTTAGGAACAGATCGCTGGCAGGGTATCAATGGCATGCTAAGAAGTGCCATAGGTCTATATTGCACAAGTTCACTGATTAACTTTCCAAGGGAACAAAATAAACAGATGATCTCCTCTCCACCTTCTATAATTAATCCCTTTCCTTTCCCTTCTTTTCCATATAATTAACACCAGTTTTCTACAGGTTTTTAATTAAAAAGAAAAACACACACACACAGAGTCACATGCTATATACCTTCTTTTAATTATTACTTAATCTAAGCAGAGGAGCGGAAAGTTTAACAGCAAACATACTTGCATATGTTAGGATAACCTCAGTATTGGGAGAAGCTTGCAGATCTATTATGTTTGTCATATGCTGCTTACATTTATTGTCCTGCAATTTTTAAAATTATTAAACCAAGGATAATATTGGTTATTGGTTAAATATGTTCTTGGTTGTCAACTATTCGATCAGGAATTATGATAGCACAAGGTGCAATATGCATAGTAAAAGGAACTTATTGAGATTTCCTGTATGGAGCCTGGAATCTTGGCTAATGATATGGGAGCATTTTTTGGTTTGCTCCAGCAGATATATTTAAGGTTGAACTATTGAAGAGGAGAAGGGAATAAATCTAAACAGCTGTTACAGAATCTGCAGAGCTATTACAGAAATGTAATTTCAATACTAATGGAGAAGGGTCAGGTAGGACACAATATGGTTGTGTACAGCCTCCAAAGCCCACAGAGCTGCAGGAAGTACTTGAAAATTTCATGATTATTGCACAGCAGTGTACTTTTTGCTTCATCAGCCATCTTAAAAAAGAGAATATATCTTTTCTTCTTTTCCCTCTAAGTACTTTTCTTCTGTGTTCGTAGTGTAATGGGCCTTGCATTGGACCTCGACTGTCTGTACAACACAGACAGATATTTTGCCAGACCAAAGATGGGATTTTGGTGTCCTCTGATCAGTGCAGTGCCTTGCCAAGGTAGGAGATAAATCCCTTACGACTGTAAACCACAATACTTTGCAGATATTTTGAATGGACAAAGCTACTTGATATCTTTGGGTTTTTTCTGTGTAACAAAGAAGCCGTGCTGCATGGCTACTTTCGCGGTATAAATCTCACCAAATGTAGGCTCAGATTTTCAGTATACATTCATACAAGTGACAGAATGAAAATGGACCAACAACTAGAAATTCTTCTAGTGATGTCAAACACCATCTTAAAGGCTGCCAGTCTCATTACCACTCATTTAAACAAAGATTGTAGTTATAAAAAGAAGGGAACTGTGTAACATGCTTCTTCCTGCAAATAAATTCCTTTGTTAATGTTATAAAAATATATAGGTATTTTATATGAGACTTATACACTTACTCTAATCATGACTAGAAATTAATATGATAGTCTTTTTTCATTATATTCAATCATATTTTTTCATTATCTCTGAGGCATTTAAGTTGGAACCAAGTATGACTTGTGTGTCTTTTCTGAGACCGTTGGAGGAAAAAGGAGGATTTCTGACTATCAGTTCTTCTTCCCCCTGTTTGTCAAGCCTAAAGAAGTAACAGAGCTATGCTGGGTTTGCTGGCCTGCTTCACCCATACCTCTTCAGTGGACCGTTGGCAGCATATGATAGCTGAGCACTTGTTTGGGCCAGCTCCTCAAGTGTTTCAGATGGTAACGTTACTCCACTAGATCTGTACCAGTTTACACCAGTGGAGGATTTGGTCCTCGAGTTCCCTAATAAAACTGAAATTTCCTCAGCTTGGAGCCAGTGAAGACGTGGTGCTCCTCTTCGGTTATGCAAGGCTTTCAGTGCCCAGAGCTTACGTGTTGGCCACACCAGGTTGCATGTGCTTGCATGATCCCGAACCACTCTTCCCTCTCTGCTTGCAGGCCCCTAAGCACACAGAACTGCTGGACCGAGGTGTGCGGCGTGCACTGGCGGGTCAGCCTGTGGACGGTGTGCACGGCAACATGTGGGAATTACGGCTTCCAGTCGCGGCGCGTGGAGTGCGTGCACATCCACACCAACAAGCCCGTGCTGGAGCACTACTGCTCCTGGAGACCCCGGCCTGCAAACTGGCAGCGCTGCAACATCGCGCCCTGCGAAAACAGTACGTTCCTGGGAGAGGGCTGGGAGGGAGCGGAGCTGCCTCGGGGAAGTGCTGTCCTGGCCCTGCTAGGAGCCATCGGCCAGGTGATGCGCAGAGCCTGGATCTCAAGCGCAGCATTCCTGCAGCCCCCGTGCCCATTGCTGTTTGGTAAGGGTGGTATTCTCTGAGATCTGGAACTGCAGCCTCTAGTCAACAGTACGAAAACAGCGGGTGCAGTCTTAACTTTCCATCAGTGAAACTGATAGAAACTAGAAGCATGAGTCATAAACTGTCTTTTGGCTGAAGATGAAATAAGTCTAAACCCAGTAAGCAAATCAATGCCTTGAATTCCTGGAGTGGAGGTTGCTTTCAGGTGACAAGTAGTTAATTGGACTAGCAATTAATAATAGACTAGAGATAGGGCAGAACAGATGTGCCTTGTTTGAAACCAAGCACTGGCACATCAGCATCTGCCTGGGGAACACCAGGCAGCCCAAGTGTAAATCCCTGTCGCTTCATCTGCTGTAGCTCCCACTTTAAAGGACAAGCCCTACCCTCTAGTGTGCAACACAGCTCCAGAGCTGTCTTCACATGGCCTGGAACCAGCCTGCCCTTGGCAGCACTGCTCTGATGGTCCCACTCTCTAGAGCAGAATGAGGGCTCAGTAGGTCCAGATTGAGCAAAGGCTGAGGTCCCTTAAAGAAAATGGAAGGAATCAAGGAAGTTTAAATGCACCAAACAAGATCTTGCTGCTTCCTGCTACATAAAAGGATCCTCCATCTAGTGAAGAGAGGAGCTGACATGGATAGTAGGAGAAAGAAACGTAATACTACTCTGGGAAAAAAAAAACTCTCATGCCTTAGTGTGAAAAGTGCAACTGTCTGAAAGTACAGCACACGTGAGGACTTGCAGAGTTACTGAACAGTTTTCTGATCAGGAACTCAACAGTAGGAGAAGATGGCAGACTCAAAAGTTGTCTACGTAGTACTAGGGACCTTAAATACTGGAGAATCTCAGAAGTACTTTGAACTATTTTAACATCTTCACCCATACTGGTGTAGCACTTACTTGTGAAAAGCCCAACACAAAATCTGGTCAGCTGGGGGTGGCATTCCCATGCATCATCTTTGTGAAATGTGCAAGACTGGACAAAGTGCATTTGATCCACTCTGTTTAAATAAATTTCAAGTTTTTAAATAGTTTTATTTACTATCAATCTTCAATTTAAAAACGTCAAGAAAGAGGATGAAACTCTTCCCAGAGGAGTGACTGCTTCTCCCAGATGAGGGTAGGTGGAAAGCTGCCAGAAGGGCTGAAGCAGAGCGGGAGCCTCATGTTCTGTAAGCAAAGGCTGGCCGCTCTGTTCTGCATGGAGTCGTGGGCTCCCCACCAGGTATTTGCAGTGACCAGGCTCATAGGGAGACCTCCTGACACAAAGTTGTCTTGCTTTCCTCCTGAACATGTAGCAAAGTGTTCTCAGGTAGGAAATCAGGTAGGAAATCTTTCATTCATTGCTTCACTCCCATTTCTTCTTTTTGTTTCTCTTTTGCCAGTGGAGTGCAGAGACACCACAAGATATTGTGAGAAAGTGAAGCAGCTCAAGCTCTGCCAGCTCACCCAGTTCAAGTCACGTTGCTGTGGGACTTGTGGAAAAGCTTGAAGGCAAAAGAAACGGGGGAAGAAGGGGATCAAAGCCTTTGCTTTGCTGTGGCAAGGACTTTTACAAGAAAATACAAAGGGGATGGAATTCATTTTTTTTTCATTTTATTTATTTATTTCCCTTAAAAAAAAGAAAAAGAAACATTTTACAAAGTCATTGTTATAAAGGGACTTGACAAGTTTCCCATCTATAAATCTGGGAGACAGAATGTAGCAAAATACAGTCATGGTTGTAGATCAGGAAGAGTAGATGAGCCACGTGCCACCAGCAGGATGAGTCTGAGAAGAGTGGAGATGTCTCTGAAATCATGTACATGCCTGGAGAGGGATGGGGAAGCAGCTCTGAGTCAAAAGCCAGCGTCACACCAGACTACTGCAACATGAATCAAAGAATCAAACAGCTTGACAGATCTTGGGGTACTGGAGAAAAAGACTGAAATAAACGTTCAACTGTGCAGTTTGCAAATACTTCCTTTATCATAGTTTTTGGGGATATAAGCATATGATTTTGCTTCATAAATCTACTTGTTGCATCTATTTTTGGATTCCTTTTTTCTTTCGATACCTCTCTCTCCCTCTCATCCCTGGCCTTTGCATGATTTCAATGGGAGGCCCTGTAAGTAATTTTGAGGACCTGGCATCTTGTGTCTGAGGAAGTTAAACACTACTGTGTAATGCAGATGGATTTAAAATAGATCTGAGAAAGTTCAGTGAGGGCTGGGTGTCAGGGGATGGGAGAGTTGGGAAAGGGCAGGCTCCACCATAAAATAGTTTTAAAGAAAGGAAAAAAAAAAAGTTTTATTCAGGAGAAAAGAATTATTTGCTACTGGCAGGCTGTAATGCAAACCTGCAAATACTGTCCTACACAGAGCACAGGCGGGAAAATGTTTGTGGTATTTTATGGCAAGAGAAGCTGCTAAACACAGCACACCTGACTACCACTCTTTTGGAGTGGAGAGCGGGGCGATACTGCTTGCCAGGGGCTGGGTCTTTCAGACCTGGGGCACAGTAAGGAATTTGAGGAACTGTTTTTTCCTGCTAATATGGACTTTTTCTGTCATGACAGCCAAGCCTTTCGGTCAAGGAGTAAAAAAGAGATGGTTTATGTTTTGTTTGGGCTCTCCCTACTAGGTAGAAACAGAATGGGTCCCAGAGGACTGATGCCAATGGATTTTAAGAAACTCGCTGTTCTCTCTCTGTCTCCCAGAAGTACATTTAGTACTTCAGTACTAAATGCCCCAAAGTGATTTTTAAGCCCACATCCAACACCCTGCAGAGATGATCTAAGAAATGAGACTCACACATCACTCCCACAGTATGACTTTTCATGCTGTGTGTGAGTCTTCACCCAGACAGCCTCAGTGTCATCAGACAGTTCCACCCTTTTTGTTCCCAGGCAGCCCCTTCTCAGGGAAAGTCATCCTTTTTCAGCATTGAAATTCAGCATCCTCTTTTGATGTCAGTGTCAGGTTGATGGCATTAAACTGCCCTTAATTTGCTTATTCAAAAATGAACACTCTTCAAATGGGTCTTCAAAAAATAGTGTTGTTAAGCATCGGTTTAACTTCTTTTATTTAAAAAAAAGAATGTCTTTCTATGTATGTGAAGTATATCTTCTGTGTATATTTATTAGGATTTCTTGTATAAAAAGTGCAATATTAATAAGTGTACATTATACTGTCCAGATAAAACTATTTTGGGAGTGGGTTAATCTTCCCAGAGTTTTGTTCCTCTAAAATCAATGGTAATAGTGTATTTCTCTTATTTTTAATAGCACTTGCATTTAACTGGGGATATGTTTCACTGTGTACAGACTGCTTTGTAAACTATAACATGGGGGAGGGAGGGAGAGAGGGAGGGAGGGAGGGAGGGATGGTATTTTTAACTTGTGAAATGATAGTTATGCATAGAATGAAGGACAAATTTGTTAATAATAATGTGGTGGATATTTCCAGTACAGTAGTTAACAAAAAGGCATATGGGGAAGTATTTACATTTGTTTAATAGCAAAACATAATCAGATGATCACATGTTGAATTATTAGCAGTTTAACTGTGCCTAGGATAAACATGAAGGACCAGATCCAGAGAGGCCGCTGTAGCTTTTGCACAGTATGAATGTAATTTCACGTGTCTGTCCTGTGATTTGTGGCTTGGCAGTATCTCAGAAAGATAAGAATTACTGACTATTATACAGAAGGAGGCTTTCCTTTCTTAAAAAATACAAACCAACAACTGTATTTATATAGTTTTTTGTACAGATAATGCAGCTTATTTATTTAACTACTGCTGTCTGATGTGTTCTTTATTAATCTTAGAAACAAAAGCCAACTGAAGTAGCAAAGTTTTTGCTGTTCTCTGACCTTATTCTCTATTACAATAGCTGCAGACATCTGTTACATAAAGCGCCCAAGGCGCTCGCAATTTATTTTTTAAAAGTCTCCAGTGGCTGAGATTCTGCACCCTGGCTTGGTGATCTATTTTAATTCTTCATTAGCTTTCCTTTATCATTATGATTATCATTATCTAGGCTAAATTGCTCTTGTAGAAGTATAAAGCCATCCCAGCTGGTCCTAGCACCATAGGGCTCAGTAAAAATGTATTCCTTTTTCCCATGTAGAGACCTATGGTGACTTTCCTCAGTCTCCTCTGCAATGAAGCAATCCTTGTAATTTCAGTTTTTTCTGAAGGTCCCCACTGCCTTCCTTAAAGGAGTTTGCAACTCTTTGAAGCATCCAATATGTACTTGGAGGAAGTCATAGACACAATCATCAGAGTTATAGCAAAAGCATGAATCAAGTAAATGCATTTACTCTTAACAAACACAAAATTGATTTTTGGAATCAGCTGATTGTGCTCCAGCCCTTTTCAGATAAACTCTATGTCCCTTCTAAAGTGAACAGTTGTTTTGCAGCCTATTGTGATGTTTCTACCTATGCTTTCTAAACACCTATATAGCAGTTGAAGAACACCTTGCAGATACAAGCACACACACAGGAATGCAGGCAAAACAGAAGCCCCAAGACTGCCAAACTACTGTATCCAAAACAGTGAGAATTCTGACGTTCATTTTGAGTGATACAAGCAAAAAAGCTGGCATGGCTATAAACAACAGGTCAACCTAGATTTCCAAGAGAATAATTATTCTCTTTTTATGGATATGGCTGTAGTTGTCAATCAAAGCAAAGAAAGAGCCTTAAAAAGACATCAAAGCAAGTTTCCAGTTTTGTTCCCCCTACTTATTTTCTTTAAGGAAGAAAAGTGCTTCTAAACAGTTGCACCACAGTCCCAGAAACACAGTGCTGAAAGATTCCCAACAGGGCATTTAGTCCAGCCCTGTGCTTTGTGGCAAGGTAAGCATGGTTAAGCCGTTCCAAACATTTATATTTACTCTGCTCCTAAAACCAAAAACCAAGCTATTAGCAGAGTTTTCCAAGGTAACCTTTAGCTGTAATTTTTTTTTCTTACTCTACGACCTAAATCATATGGACTATAATGTAAGCTTAAAAAAAAAAAGAAAAGAAAGAAAAAGCTTATTTCTTTTTTTGTGGGTAGACCGCTAACACATGTTCATTCTTCTTCTGCCTTTTGTGTGCAATAAGACCCCTTCTCTTTCTCTCTCCCTGTCCAGGCTTTAGTCTTCTGTTTTGTCCTCTGTATCATTCCTTTGGCTTTTCTCATACATTTTACTTTCTAAGTCTTCCCTTCTTTCTCTGAGTTGGCTGCATTCCCTCTGTTTTGGTTCCACAAGAGACACATATTCCAACTCCCAAACAGCACCAAGAATGTAAAAAATAATCTTGAATGTTTTGCAAACACCCCTCAGAGCAACCTTTCTGCTTGCACTAGCCTCTCACTTTGACATAGTCACTTTATGTATTTCCAGCACAGCTGCTGATCAACTACACCCACTTCTTCCGCTGCATGTCTTGATTTTTCTTTCTGGTCTGATGTTTTGTACTTGCTTTTACAATGTACTGGACTTCTCTCCCAGTCTATAAGCATTATCAATACATGAATCCTGATTTTTGCCATTAACCACAGAGCTTTCTAGTGTCTCTTTATTTCAGCTTCTAAGCAGGTACGGTAAGTGGTAAAGGTAATAGTGAAAAAAGTCAGGCCTTTATGACATTCCCATTTTAAAAAGTTACTTTTCCATGTCTTTTTGGGGACAGGTTTCTCGACCTCTACTGTTGTTATATTATTAGTGAAAAATAATCTGGTGAATAATGATATGCTTTATGAAGATCATACTTCACTATATTGATGTTTTTACTAAAAAAATATCTATGGCTTCCAAGTGATCTTCTTTGCAAGTTATCCTATCAAAAAATAATAATAATAATTAAATGAACCCTTTTGGTGCCCAAAAACTAGTTCAAAATACACATGCTTATTCTATGCATCAGCATAGGCTGACAGACATCTCCGTTTGTAGCAGGAGGAGAAGCAGGCACTAACGCTTCCAGATTTCTGGGATCACAGAAGTTTTCTTAAGCTTTTAATGCAGCGAGTCACAGATTATTCTTATATAGTCTTTAACATTCAAAAAGTTTCTGATGTTACACCGATTGACGTTATGTATAGATGGGTAACTCATATTTGCTAATGCTTTGTAGAGCTCTGAATGTCATCTGCAGACAATAACTTGGGAATCACAGGTTTAATCTTTTTGTCATCCTCCTTTTTGGACGTATGTGTGTATTTAACAGTAGTGTTAATTATTAACTGCCAGATGCAGCTTTTATTGGTAGAAATTAAAGAAATTAAATACTTCTGTTTGCAAAACAAGGTGGGCAGAAACAGTCAGCTGTCTTTTTCCTGTTGCTCTGACACACTTCTCGCTCTAGAGAAGGTATTGCTTTATTGTCATTTTCACCTGCACTGCTCTTCACTGTCAAGCAAATTGTTGTAGTTGATCGGAATCAAATCCAAAAGAGTTGTACATAGTAACTTTCCTAAAATTTTGAAATAAAATTCATACTAATGCATTTCAATACATAACCCCTAAGTTTATCGAGCGTCAGATGGAAAAAGTCAAGTCTTCCAAATCTTCTCCTTGTTATGATAACTACTTTTGTCCTCCCCTGACTTTTCAGCGAGCTACAGTCAATTAATCTGCAGTCATTTAACAATTTGGGGAAAATTTTACATGGAGCCATTGAGAAAACAGTGCATTTTATTTTCCATCTGTCATTCTGGAAAGCAAATGGGGGCTGAGGCACAAGTACTTTTGAATTGTACTTTGGATCACACTTGTATAACAAGAGTATCGTGCAGGAAGAAACACGGTTAGCGCAACATAAAATGGCTTCTCATTATTTAAAAAAAAAAAAGGAAACAAAGTAGAAATCATCTGTTGTTAGAAATACTCAGGATGAAGCCCCATACCCTGTCACTGAAGTGGAACATGGATGACATCATAAATTAATGAATGAAAGTGTGGAATTTTTGCCACAATATTTCTGCCAACACCACCAAATATAACCACAAAAACAAACAGATAATTGGTTACCCATGCGAATCTGATGCACTGACAAAACATTACTGCCACAGCCTCTCTCCAAGGAGAAACTCCATTCGATCATGCTCTTTCCACTCTCCCTCTAAAGCAAGTGTCTCCTCCGGAAAGAGGGACATCTTCTGAGGAAGAAGAGCACCACATTTGTAGTGGCCAGTGTCTCCTGCACACAGTGTCAGTGAAGCTGCTCCTGCACAAGCACAACGCTTACATGACAAAAGCAACCCTGGCACCACAAAATGCTATACTGGAGGCCGCAGCCTTGGCCTGCAGGGTTACTCCACATTTTCCCTTAATAGCTAGCTAAAATTAAACTAACTAACTTCCTTTCCTGGCAGGCAGAAACCTCGCTTGGGCAACCTCTAAGGAATCAGAAATACATGAGCTTAAGCCCCACCGTCAGAAGAGAGCCCAAGGCTGGAGACTCCCATGCAGCCAAGGTGGAGAAGGGAAGTAAATTAGCCACCTGTGAAAGGGCTTAGGTTTTATATAAAACCCTGTTTATATAACAAGGGCTCATTACTCAAATCCTTAAACAGATTGCATGCCACTTGTCTGTGTTGCAGTTGTCTATCCTTCCTGCTAATGCACATGTTGGAAAAGAACACAAAAATAAACAACAAAAAGAAAAGAGTTCTCCCCAAACCCTTAAGCCCCATGCAAATAAATGTTTTGAATATATGCAGACATAAATTAAAGCGTGCAGCCTTGCGTGGCTGAAAGGAAAGGCAGCACTGGAGGTTTGTATTCTGGCTACCCATAAATACTGTTTGCTTAGGCGGTGGCAGGATGTGAATGACTGTATAGTCAGCATTTACTTACCCACACATGGTTAGGATGACATGGGCATGGGAAACCACTCTCTACCACCTCCCTCCTTAGCACTGTAAAACAGTCTGCTGCTTCTAGATCTCACATTAGGTTTGGGTCTGCTTCTTTTACAAACCCCATAGGGCCAACGGCAAAGCACAAAAATAAAACTTGAACCGGAAAGATCATGCTAGACAAGCCGTGAACAACTCAATGTCCAAGCGAGGGGCCAGGATGTGTTTCTTTTCTTTTAAGGAAATTCCTAATGGTTGTGCTGAGGAGAAGTTTGGTTTAGGCTGTAGCGAGAGCTCCTGCTATCCTTTTCTGCTTGTTTAAAACAGAAATTACTGGCTTAAATAAATAGCCCTTGAGGCTGATGGATGCTTGTTAAAACACTTCACCTACTGAAACACTGATGGAGTCAGTTTTCAACTAACAGCATTCAATCTAGTGACTTTATTACCAAAATAGAAAAAAAAAAAAAAAAAAAAAACCTCACTGTTGACCCACTACCTACAAATCACAGCAAATCAAACCCAGCTGTGCACAGGGAGGCCAAGGCTTGTAGAGCTGTGTCTTTGAGCCCGCATGCCACTGCTGGGCAGGATGCTGCAAGAACGTGCTTCTCTCGACTCTGAATTAACAGTCCGGAACAGTTCTTTGCAAGAGAAAACAGAGGGCTAGAAAGCTGGATGAGAGTATAAAATCAAACACATTTGTCTGTTTAAGAGCTATCCTTTTTCTTCCCTGAAGAATGCACTGTAAAATATCTATAGGACAGATCCAGGGCTGGATTGAAAAAAAAAAAAGAAAAATCAGGCTGCTCCAAAGGAGCACTTCTCAACAAATCATCAAATCATAGCTTCTACTGCAAGAAAGAGGCAAAGAGAGACACCAGCACAATGCAGGCAAGAGCTTTTTAAAGAATACTACTCAGTTCAGTGAAAAGCAGACTCCACCCGACTTCAGAAGATACTGTAAGGAAAGCTTCCTATCTCAATGCAGTCTCTTTATAATTCTGGCCCAGGTGGCTCTTTCAAACTGACATGTCATTGATTATGTCAGGGCAATCCCCTCCATGTCTCAGGAAACTCATTTTTGGTCTCATAAAGAAAACATTTAATTTTTTTGAACGTTTTGAGTCCAGCTTCTTTCTGCCTCTGAAACAGCATGCCCAGGATTAGTAATGCTTCTGCCTGAGGTACGAATGTCCTTAGTCTTTGCTGACACATACCACTTGTCTTTCAACACTTTTGTCATGGCCCTGAAATCCTGGAGGTGCTGACAAGTCTCTCCTCTCACTGTCAATCTACCGCATTGAGTTACACTCTTTCAGGAGTTTGCAGCAGTAAATCTTTTACAAACCTGCTGCCTGCTCATATTCTGGAGCACAAATATTTAAAATACTGATTTTTTGACATCTCGCCTATTGCCAGCTGTAAATCCTCTAGAGAGAGAATAACCCTGTAACCTGCAGACATAGGTGGTCTAGTTTGGTTCAACAGCTGACATCATGCAGATCAAAACTGAATGGGCTGATAACCTCCTTCATTATTCCAGACTAACTTAGTCTCTGTTAGGGCTGCTTTATTTTGGTTCTCTCTGAGGATGAGGAAATTAAGTATTTTTGCTTGACTTGTTCATAGGCCTTTAAGCGTCCTGGCTGACTGGATGTCTGTGACTTTTGGACCTTCGGGGAAGTTAGTTGCCCTCTAACATTTAGTTTGGACATTTCTCCTTAATTCAGCTTTAGTTCTTGAGATAGATAACAGATTTTGCTTTTCTTTGGAAATAGGGCTGGTAAGTTCTCCATTTGTCTTGGTGTCTTCAGGGCCAGAAGCAGCTTTCCTTGTGAGTGAGCTCTGGGGTGTGAGTATGGAGGACAACTGCTGCACACAGCTGATGGCTCTTGGCGCAGACTATAGTAACTGACACCAGTATAGCAAACTCCTCTGGCAATGACTGTTTTTGTCTCCTTGTCTCCTTTTTCGCTCTTTCTTTTGCTACTGATGTATTTGAAGGATTCCTTCCTTTTGTCCTTGACATCTCTTACCAGATGTAATTCCCAACAGGCCTTAGCCTTGTTTGTTGCAACCCTGTATACTCCCACAGCACTCCTCTACTCCTCCCAAGTGGTCTGTCCCATTTTCTATATTCTGTATACCTCCTCCTTCTGTCTGGTATTGCCAGGAGCTCCTTCCTCATCCTCTTGCCCCCTAATGCAAAGCTCCAGTGCCTTCCTGCATGTACATTCTATGCAGAACTGACAGAATTGCAGGCTAATAAACACTAACAGGAAAAATACTGAATGAAAATAAATGTGGAATGAAACATATTTTTCTGTCCAAATTTGATGCTAAAGGCACAAATACTCCAGATACAAATACAGAATATATCATATGTCATTGCCTCACTACAGTCCTAGATTCCTCATTTTCTGAAGTCTATGTAGTCTACTGGTCATTTTGCATGGCATGTTCCATAGAGATTTTCGCTTTTTTTTCGTGCTGCAAGCCCATAGTGTTTGGTTGCTTATGTTTTGGAGCATATGTTTAAAGAGTCCTCTAGAGCTGATTCAAAGATTTCAAGAGATGCAGAGCCGTTAATTCCCCAGGGACATTGTTCCAGTGGTTACCTGCCCTCCAGTTTAAACATTCACATTTCTAAATGGAATTTGTTTGGCTTTAGTTTGTGAATGTTTATGGAAGACTTCCATCCCAAAGGATTTCAAAGCATTTCAAACATATCGAAATGCATTTATACAGAAGACTGAATTACGTCTGTTCTTTAAGTTAAGTTCTTTAAGCAGACACTTTGAGTGGGAAACATCATGTTCTTCACCCAAACCTACCAGCCATATCAAGCACTTGAGCAAAACACTCAGAATATAGCCACTGCTGACTGACTTACCATCATGGCTAAGAGATTAAAGGAAGTAGAATGCATTTTGGAAGTTGACAAGTAATCACTAATATAACAGTTCTAAGCCTGCAGAGAAGCAATCTGGATGCAAAAATGAACAGCTCTTGTCAGGAACTTAATATTTCAACTTATCCAAAAGATAATACAAGTCCAGACGCTGCCTGAAATCTAGCATGTCAGCTTTAATCCCATGGCTTTTCTGATACCCTGACTGCATCCAGCAGTGAGTTTCCCATCAAAAGATTGAGCCTGTCTGCAATGTGATTTGTCAAGGTGGCATGTTTGGATGGCAGCCTTGCATCTGATTCTCCAGATCTGGGCAGCAAAGGAGCATAAATAATGAAAGTGCAAACCTAAACAGTCTTTAGACAATAATTTGTAGAGTTTATACATGTCTGATGGAAGGGGCTAATAAGGTCAATTCTCAGACTTCATTATGCAAGTGTTACTTATGATTTCATGGCACACAATTCATTTGCTAAGTTGTTATAAAATTGTCTTTGTAGTATGAATTCCTGATACAGCTAATAATAATATATCTCACAAGGAGATATCTCTCTCAATTAAAGAGCAGGAATTAGATGGGGAAAAGAAAAGTAAACACAGACAACCAAACAATGAAAGTGTCTTCTATTTTGGTATTATGCTTTTTATTCACACATCTGATCCAAAAGAAGCCAGCATCTTCAGCAGAGATTATTTTTAAGATCTTTCTAATTACAAAATGAATTACTGTTAAAGGTGGTTACAAACAAAATAGAGCCATCTTTCATAGCTCTGATATGCTGGGGTTTTGAATCTCTTTTCAAGAGGGCTGCTTCCACTCTCTCTTCAATGTCCACCCACTGAGCATTCACCCTTGAAAACAGGTAGAAAGAGTTTGTGGCCAATTTCATCACTTCCCTTAAACACATAACCTGGTGGTTCCTTGTATGAAGCCAGGCATCTCGTAGTACGCTTTGGAGTATAACTGGTAGCATAGGTGGTTTTTGTCTCTAGGGGAGTCCAAGGCCTGGGCCCGGGCCAGCGAGGCTTGCAGCTCTGCGTGATGGAGAGTGGGTGAGGTCTGTAGTGGGTCTGAAAGGTAGTTGAGTAGTCAGCTGGTTCTGACGGGCAAGTCATCTGGGGGACAGGTACAATGGGTTTCGTTCGCTTGCACTGCCAGGGCTTATAGTCCTCCTTCATTGTGGAGGAGCTGGTAAATGGTTCAGTATTTTTTTTAAACTGGACCAAAGACCGACATATCTTGGCTGGCTGGCCATTTGGGTTCTTGTAGTGTAACTGAGTAGTGGTGTGAAGGTCCATTTTCTCCTCAGGAGGAACATATACAGCAGGTTTTTTGCTGAATAAAGGAGGCAGTGGCCAAGTTCTGTATTTTTCCTGAAACTCTGTTGTAGAAGAAAACGGAAGATCATGTTGAGGCTTTGACTGGTATGGTTTTGCCAGCTTGGCTGGCTCACCAGCCAGACCCTTGTAAGATATTTTGTGGGTGGTGAGGCCATCAAATGGGACCTCACTGGCCTTGTATTTCTCAGGTTTATGGACATAGGGCTTCTCCAGAGGATGCAGCACGTAATCCACTTTATAATTTGTTGCAGTCTCGAAGGGATCCTTGTTTCTCTGGACCTGATTCACAGGTTTGAAGCTTTTAGTATCAACTGGCCCCCTGTAAAGGTAATCATCCTGAACATGGGTTCTGTGGTCAAACTTTTCTTCTGATGGGCGGTAAGCATCATCTGGTCTGATCATCTCTCTCTTTGGTTCATTCCATAGCACATAGTCACCTGTAACATAAGAAGGATCCTATCTGAGAACTCAGTCAAAGCATAGAGTTTTTGGCAAGTTTAGGCATAAAATGTGTTTTCTTTGGTTATTATGTTTACTCCTTAAGTATTTGTTGGTGTTGCTGTGGTAACCAAATCCTGTGACACACACAGTAGGAAAAAAATGCTCTGCAAGAGAATGCTAACCCCACAACACCTTTACATTTTAAAAAAAAAATAAGGAAACATTTTTGCCTTCCTATAGAGATGGACAGCTCAATTACACATTTGACAACAGGCAGAGCAGGTAGGTGGATGTGAATGAGTAAGATTACATGCCTGCTGTTCCACCCCTAAAGAGAGAATCGAAAGGTTGCCATTGCTCTTTGTACCTTCTCATATGATGATGACCTGCTTTCTTGGCTGTAAAGATGGGTTGCTGCCTGCAATTGGCTGAGTTCAGTGTTTCACAGTTCATGTTGGTGGCTGCAAGCTGTGCTCTGTGACTTTTCTTCTGCTCTTGGCTTTGTTCTCTGACATACTCTTGCTACTAGTACAAGCAGGAGTCCAGAGAGAGTTTTTCACTCTATGTGCAATTTTTCTTTGTTAATAGCTTTATGACAGAGATTGGTGACCAGGCTTGTGCTGATCTGAAGCATTGTTCAAATCACAGACGTGATTCCTACTCCAGAAATTTCTCTATCTAAATTCACAACCAAAAAAAAAAAAAGAAACTCAGAAGCGTTTTTGAAACACTCCCATCCTCATTTCTCTATGTGGTAGCACAGGAAAGGAGGCAATGAGAGTTAAAAGATTTGCACTCAGTCATACTACAAGTCTATGGCAAAGCTGCCTAACTCTCAGACCAGTGCTGCAGCCACAAGCCCAGCATTTTTTACTTCCTAGCAATCTTGTGCAACTTCCCCTAGAGACCATTATGGTTACTGGTAGGAAGCTGAAATGAAATAGTCTTGGAGTTAACCCAAGTCTTTTTTTTTTTCCCCTCCTTTCAAACCACATTGAGAGTCATGAGGCAAATAAGCTTCCAGCTGACTCTGCAAAGGAAGGAAGTCTGGAATTCAAAGTACTAGAGAGTAAATGATGCAATTAGGTATCAGGATATTTGAACTCTCCAATCCAAACAGTGTTACTCCTGTTGAATGGCTGTGGCTATGGTACTGTACAAACACAATTACACATAGGATATGTCCATTACAATGTGAAGTTGACAAATAAAAATGTCATTTTTTCCTCTAATTAGATGCCATTTAAAACCATTCTGATTTAAGTCCCTTTGCCTTGACACAAAGTAGCAGCTGATCTGAGCCCACAGAGTCAAGGACTCCTTTGCAAGGTGGCAATAGGGAAAAAGAGACCTGCAGGCTGTGGGGGAAAGGGTTTCTGCATGCTGTGTCTGAAATCCTAGCCCAAACTGAAGTCAATGGCAAATATTCTAGCACCGTTGGGGCCTTCTGCTGCCCAAGCAGAAGGATGGCATTTTGTGGATATGTGCCCTTGAGCAGAGTGAACTCCTCCCAGTTTTGGATCACCAGTCATCTTGCTGAGGAGGCACTCTGGCCCATCACCCGTGTCACCGATCACCAAGCTGAACAGCATTGGACCCACTACTGTCTCTGGGGGGTAACCGCTAGCTACAAGCTGCCCGCTGGACTGAGGACAACTCTCTGAGCTCTGCCATTCCATCAGCTCTCAAGCCACCTCATTGTCTGCTCAGCCTGCATTTCATCACCATCTCTATGAGGATGTTCTGGAGACAGCCTTGCTCAAGGCAACACGAGTGGCTCCCACCTCTTCTACTCAGCCACTCGTCTCCTCCTGGAGGCCTACAGGGCTAGTTAAGCATGATTTGCCCTTTCTAAACACATATTGTCCTCCTGAACATCTTATCCTTCACATGCTTGGAGACTGCATCCAGGATGAGCTGCTCCACCACCCTTCGAGGAATGAAGGTGAGACCTAAGTAGCCTGTAGTTCCTGGGCGCTCCTTTGTGACCATTTACAAGGCTGCAGGGACCACTGTTTTCTTCCAGACCTCAGGCATCTCTTCCCAATGGCCATGACCTGGCTATGACACCAGCATTTTGAGCATAGCCACAGCTTTTTCAATATACTCAAAATATGACAAGAAAGTTGATCTGTCTCCAATTTTAAAAATATACCAGTTCCACAGATTTGGAAACCTCATAGGTATTATGAATTTAGTTTACTCTGTGTAAGCCAGCAGTTCTCTCCCTTCAAAATATGTTACAATTTTACTGTAGTTCTAATTCTTCTCCCATAGATATTAATAGTTTCCTATGCAGCACAGTCTTGGAAACATTAGAGGGTACAGGAGGGAACAGAGGATATGAACCATATGTTATTGAAGGGTTAGACATATTTCATTATAACCAAGAAAGACAACAGTAAAATTAGATTGTATCCCTGCAGATGGGTAGAAGCATCTAAGTATAGTTGGGAGTTTAGAATTCTGAAACCTCAATTCTTTTGGTTAAAAAAATTTAAAAAAAAGAGGAAAAAAAATGTTTCTGAGGTCTTCTTACAATAATTATGGTATGCAACAGCATCATCTTAAACTTACTTCTGTGTTTAGTAAGGAGAAGTTTAACCATACAGCAGAAGAGGTAATTTAATAACAAAGAAGCACTTTTTAACATGCTGCTTAATCATGTGAATTATGTTTAATTAATTGAATAGGGCATTACAAATAGTGTGTTACACTTTGAAAGATGATCGGTAAAACCTAGTAATGCCTAGAGAAGGATACACTGAATACTTACACTCTTGTGAACCTGGGCCCTTAGAGATTAATTAACTCAGTATGGAACTTGACCTTTGAGGGGTTTTGTATGGAGATTTCCATTTTCAGCTTTTTTAAAAATACTGCAAATTAAAACCAAATGTGGTTGTGATACATTTTATTAGAACTCTAGAGTAACAGTTAAGACGCTGACCTAAACACTGATAAAAGACAAGATGTACATCTGGATCAGATAGAGAGAACTTAACCATATCTAAATGCAGAAGGAAAGATCCTCGGCTATGTGAGGCAGTTTTTCTTTATTGGTTACAATGAACACCATCTGGTGACATAGCCTATGCAAAACAAAGTGTTCAAATTTGTGTAAATGTGGGTAGTTTACACTTGAGGGTTACAGTCTTTACAACTCAAGTCATTCTAAATGGACAATGTTTCCTGCGCTCTTAATGCAAAAATTCCAGTTTGTGCCATTGCAAACATGCAGCTGCACTAAAGTCTGACTTTCAGTCATATCAGCTGAGTAATCATAACACTGCTTTCAGACAGCTTTTATTTCCTTCCTTTATTATTCTGCATTTAAAGAAGAAATTTTCTGTACATTCAGACAAATCTCAATGACAGCACCAATCATAAGTTTTTACATTTGTGCAGCTTAATATAAATAAATTATTTAAAATGATTTAAAATAACACACAAATGCTAGCTATCTGCTTAACAACATTATCTATCTGAAACAAAGTAAAAAAGGGAGGTGAAATTCTCTGATTTTCTGCGTATGACTGACTACCAAAACTCATACTGTTAATGCGACTGTATGACTGCAGGGTTTATCCCAGTGCATGCAAAGGAGGGGTAACGTTGATAGAGATGAGGGAATGTAGTCACAAAATAGCCAAATCACCTACAGGAGACTACTGCTACTGAGAAATAAGGGCACACGTAGGTTCACAGCTCATCTGTTTTTCCCAGTGGGAGAGCCTGGGCCTCTGGATGTCCGTACTTCCCAGGTATGTCATTTGTACACCTACGGATTAACTGTGCAGCATGTTTAAAAAGGGCCCAGTGCTTCAAGATCATGCACACACACAAAAAGCACAATAAAATATACTTGTTCAATCTGCCTTCCTTGAAAGTGATGCCACCAGTGAATCCTTAAAGAAGCCACAAAGACACATACCTTTGTAAGTGGTCCATGTGTCCATTTTGTCACTGTAGGTGTGCTTGTTCTCACGGGGGAGACATGGAGGTACTTGGCAGATAGGGTAGGGGTTGTAATCTTGTCTATATGTGGAGGTCAAATCCATACTCTCATCACTCTTGACAATCTTCTCAGGTGGTTTGAATTTTGGTGGGAACACTTCATGAGCTACGTAATCTCTCCTGCAAACAATAATGTGATATAGATTATGTGAAAAGATAATGATATCTTTTATCCTAAAGACAAAATTATGTTCCTTCTCTTGGACATGCAGGAAAAACACTTTCATTTACCTCCACAGCCTAGGAAAGTTTGGATAGGATACAAATGGTTATTGAAACATACAAGCCCTTCACTTCTGAAAAAAAAGGACTCACACAGCTCTGGACAACCTCAGGCAGGCTAGGTTTCCCCTTCTCTCCACACAAAGCTATATCTGTCCTACACTGAAGTTACACCAGGGGACATAACTCATTTTAAAAGACCAATAATTATAGCCGGCTTTTATAATGTATGGAAAACATATGACAGAGGGAACAAAAGACTTCCTAGACAATGCAGTGTAGAGCAACCGAGTCAAAGAGAGAAACCTACACAACAGTTTTACACAGCAAAACTGCATGCAGCCAGAAAGTCAACTTCTTCTCATATAGCACTATAAAAGAGCCATTTTAAGACAGCAAAACAGTTTTGTAGTGTTACTTAACTCCAAGAAAACATTATCAAAATAAGATGGGGAAGAAAATAACATCACCATACAACCTTCACTAACCAGAACCTATTTTATTTCCCAGACCAAGTTCAGTCTCTAATGTCATTTGCAGCATTGGCAGCTGGCCAGGAGAAACCATCCGCTCTTCCAGTATTAACATGACACTTTGCACCTGGGGTGAGGCTGAGTGAGCAAGAGATTCAAGCATTTGATCAGAGTATTATATGCGTGTTTTAGCAAATAAACAAGGTTATAAAACTCCTGTGCGTGGAGTAGAAGGAAGGAACATTAACTTTGCAAAGTACTGGGTAGAGAAGTAAAAGTAGAGCTGAAGAAGGGGAGAGGAGAGGAGAAAGACAGAAAGAAGGAAGGAAAGGAGGAAGGGAGGAAGGAAGGAAGGAAGGAAGGATGAAGAAATGCTTACGCAGGTTTCACACAGCCCCTTTACAGACTTTAGTCAGGGAAGTATACCTTTGCCTAACTACAAAGTGTAGATTTTAAGAGGGATGGAAAAAAGGCAAGCAGAAAGGCAATGGTATGTAGCATCCTCAGTAGCATACAGGGCTTTTCCTAAGATTGACTGCACAATCCGGTATCAGAAAGAGTCCAGCCTGAGGCATGTAACAGATCACAACCAGGCAATTCTTCATCAGTGTGTCCAAGGATTTTCTTTGCAGTACAGTCTTCTCATACTCTGACTATTGCTTTGGCAATGACAAAGGATAGATTGATCTGCTGGTAAATCAGTGCAACTTGCATCCAAGACAACATGAAATCATCTCTTAGGCTTCATCAAGGAGGTTTATTGCTGCAATGACACCAGACAATCAGCCCAGGGCTGTTACACTGGGCTGGTCAGTATTTGCTGAATTCACAGTCATCATATTTATTCTTTCTTTTCCTTCAGTCAATTTGTTTGGACTGAGGAGACTTTAATTACACAGGAGAGCTTTTAGTCCTCTTTAGAGGGCTTTGGCACTTTCCCACTGGGCCTTGACACTTTAACATGGCATGTTTTTTTCTTAACCATAGTTCGTTGACAAGGACAGTGAGAATTGCAATCTGTTAGCTGTTGGCTAGTTTTCCAAGTTTGGTATTTTCTCTTCTCACAAGGGTAGTTAAGTGTTAGGAATACATGGAGCATATGCTATGAGAAAGCAAATATAAGTTGTTTCTGTGTTTTCTGTCAGTCTAATTTTTAGAAGACAAGATAATTTGAACAGGAAACTTCTAAGGATTTCTTGATGGACCTCTCATAGTTGCTGCCCGTCTTCACTTTCCTGAAGAGCATACAAAGATCCAAGGAGTTAGTTATGAGCAGACACAAAGATAATTATCTTTGCAGCTGTTCTAGCTCATGCAGGAGATAGAAGATATATGTAGAACCTAAGTCTAAGAAAGTCTATTTGAAGTCTCCAAGGCCTTGCAATAGTTGCTGAAATTTCCTGCTTAGGCAGAGGCATCCCAAATGCAAGGAGTTAGGCATTTCAGCAACATTTATGAGTTTTATTGTCAATTCTTAGGAAGGCATGGGGAGGGAAGCAGGTGGTAGTGTCTCCATGTCATTCATGGATGGTGTTAAATACTAACACTGACTAGTCCATCAGCAATATTCACTAAAGCCATTGACATCTTCTGGATCTCTAACTAGTTCCAGCAAAGCCAAAAACGCATTTTTTTCATGTACCTTCTTGTGATGACAGAGAAAGTAAACGAAGATCAGGCGGCAGCCTTCATTTGAGCAAAGGTCTCAGAGGCAAGCTGAAGCATCCAAGCCTTTTTCTCATGAGTTTCTGCTGTGCACAAGTGCTCCCCTAGCAAGCAGTAAGGAGCAGGCTCAGCAATTAGCACCATCAGTGAAATGGGTCCAGTGCTAGTGTGAGGATTTATGCTGAATATCAAGAGTCTGAGCAGCAATGTCACTCAGAAGCAAAAACAGCTCAGCACTGGGCAGTGACTCCCTTGAAGAGGGCACTCACAACCCTTTCCAGTCAACACAATTTACCACACTCACACTTCCTTGGAAACCAGTCACTCAGGTCACACTGTACATAGTGCCATACGGATCACAGAACACCAACTAAGATAAATAAATAAGTAAATAGTATCCATATTTTCTCAGACAACATTTCTATTGATTTTCCAGAAGCCTACCTAAAGCAGGAAGTGAAATGATGCCAAGATCATGGGCTTGTATGGCCCAGTGGTCCACGTGTCCATTGAGCAGACCACACCTCCCCTCCTTGCCCCTGCTATAACAACTGGCCTCAAGCTCTGCTGTCCTTCACCACTCCTTTCATGGAGCCCTTTCAACTGCCTCTACCACCCCAGCACTGTTCTCTTCAGGTTTCCCTTGTGAAAACGATGGTTTTGCTCCCTTTTCTCATGCATCTCCCACACACACGTTTTCTAGCTCATAGTCTTCACTCTCTTTCACTTCTTTTCATACTTTATAGTTGAGATGCCTTCCATGGGTGTCTGTGGTTTCCGGTACTCTTCCCTGGGCTTGAACGAGTGTCTGGGATGAGAGCTGGGATAAAGGGGATATTTCTCCATGTACTCTGTCAGAAAGCATGGCTTCTCTTGGCCCCTGGAGCACCGCTGTGGACAATGATGGCATCTGCAAAGGAAAAAACATGGGAATTAGAGACTCACATGTCTTTAGGACACCTGATTAAAACACCCAATTGCCCAGCTCAGCTGCAGGATGCAACTACAAAATAGCAGATAAATGTGCATTGCAATGACTGCTACACCCTTGATTATTTAAAGTACAAAAGCACAGTCTGTACAAAGAATTGGCTTTCTCTATCTGAGACAGTAGCTTGCAGGTATGACATATAATTAAGTCAATACCAAACAGGAGATCCTACAGGAATCTGAAGGCCCTAGAGGCCTATAGTGAGAAGACCAAATCCCATCCTTACAAAGAGAATGTATTAGGTGTGTTTTAATTGGGTTTCATATCTGCTTATTGTATGTAGATGCCCTAGCGTGCCTTAAATGGATTCTTATGAAGAGACAGTGGAGTCAAGCCTTGGCAGTGTAGGCAAAAGTGACCCAACAAGCAGAAACTGTATTAACGCAAATAAACGAGATGATTGCTACACAGATACAGAATAAGTGTTCTGAGAAACTTCACTAGTAAATTTAATAGTATATCTCTAGTAGAGTTTGGATCCTGTCCTCACATTTCTTCCCAGAGACGTAACATTCTCTGTCACTTTCTGGTCTGATTCAGACCTGCTGCATTAAGTATGAAGTCTGCTGATTAAGGACTTCAAAGCTGGTCTATAGAAATTACAGAAAGAAGAGGCCTCTACTTTTATGCCTCATACATCATTCCTACCAAAGTAAGATTGTTCCTACAGGTTGTATATTTCTGTGTTTTATTCACTCCAAATTGAATTACTCAGTTGAAAGGGCTTCTATACTTAATGAACTGACTATTAAAACAAATGCTGGACTACCAGTAGATACCTGAGCCACCAATCTGGCTTGTTTTCCAAACTAGCACAAGAGTAGAGGAAAATCCCAGAATGCTCAAATAAAATTCAGCATTTTTTTGACAAACCTATTTTTCACTCAGATCATAAATCCTTCTGCAAAATCATAAACTGGGAAGATTCCTGGGAAATCCTAGGAGAACTTTTTGCCTTAGAGAATTTTGAGGTTTGGACTTAGGGAGTAAAGCACACCAATGCTACTGAGGCTTGTAACTGGAGGCTACTGAAGGCTAATGGAGTAGCCTCTTAATAATTACTTAGGAAGCATGCAGAATCCCAGCCTTCGTATAACCTGAGGAGACACAGTCAGGGAAATGAAAAAAATGGATGAACCTGCTTGCTCCTGCTGGGCCTTGAGACCTGCATGGAACAGGTTTTGTGCAGAGGAGACAAAAGTCTTCTGAGCACAGACTGTGTAGATACTTTCTGGTCATGTCTGTGGTCTTCCGGCATTCCTAGAAATTCCTCTCTCATATTTCAAAGGAAAAATAATCTGCCTGTTCTTTCACATTCAGAACTGCTGGTCTCACTCTATGGCTGAGTGCACTTCTCTCCCTGAGCCTGCACAAATAGCTGCAGCCTTGGGATGCCCAGTTCAGGGTCCCAGGACATATTAAAGCTTCAGCACGGTTTACATGACCTGGCAGTGCAAGTGGCTTCGCACAGAATCACAGGATGGTTGAGGTTGGAAGAGACCTCTAGAGATCATCTAGTCCAACCCCCCTGCACACACAGGGTCACCTAGAACACTTGGCACAGGGTTGCATCCAGATGGGTTTTGAACATCTCCACAGAGGGAGACTCACAGAATCTCTGGGCAGCCTATTCCAGGACTCTGTCATGTTCACAGTAAAGTTCTTCCTCATATGGAGATGGAAGTTCATTTGTTTCAGTTTGTACCCATTACCCTTTGTCCTGTCACTGGGCACCACCGAACAGAGTTTGGCCCTATCCTCTTTACATTCTCCCCTCAGGTACTTATACATATTGCTCAAAACCCCTCTCAATCTTCTCTTCTCTAGGCTAAAACAGGTTCTCTGTTTGGTCTTTCCTCATAAGATAGATGCTCCAGTCCTTTAATCATCTTTGTCGCTCAGTGCTGCACCCTCTCTAGCAGTTCCACATCCCTCTTGTCCTGGGGAGCCCAGAACTTCCCCCAGTACTCCCGATGCGGCCTCACCAGAGCTGAGCAGAGGGGCAGGATCCCCTCCCTCCACCTGCTGGCAACGCTCCTCCTCATGCAGGCCAGGGTCCCACTGGCCACAAGGGCACATTGCTGTCTCATGGTTAACTTGCTGTCTGTCAGGACTCCCAAATCATTCTCCACGGACCTGCTTTCCAGCAGGTCAATCCCCAATCAGTACTAATGCCTGGGATTATTCCTCCCCAGGGGCAGGACCCTGTGCTTGTCCTTTTTGAACCTCATGAGGTTCTCCAACCCAACTCTCCAACCTGACTAGGTCCCTCTGAATGGCAGCACAGCCTTCTGGAATGTCAACCACTCCGTGCAGTTTGCTTGGGATCCCAGTTTGAGATCATCTGCAGACTTCCTCAGGGTGCACCCTGTGCCCTCATCCAACAAGTTGAACAGCACTGGGCCTAGTACTGACCCCTGGGGGACATCACTGGCCACAGACCTCAAGCTAGACTCAGCCCCACTTATCACAACCCTCTGAGCTCTGCCGTGCAGCCAGTCCCCACTCCACCTCACTGTCCACTTATCTAATCCATATTTCCAGAGCTTCCCCAAGAGGTTGTTATGGGAGATGATGTTGAAAGCCTTGCTGAAGTCAAGGTAGACAACAACCATGGTCTTCTGATCGTCCGCCTGGCCAGCCATACCATCACAGAAGGCTATCAGGTTCATCAAACATGACTTCCCCTTGGTGAATCCATGCTGACTACTCCTAATCACCTTCTTTTCCTTCACATGTCCAGAGATGGTCTCTAGGATGAGTTGCTCCATCACCTTTCCACTTCAGCTATTTCATTTTCTATTTCATTTCAGAGCGCAAAACCAAAACCAGAATGAGATGTTTCAGCGTTAGCTCTTGAGGAAAGCATTTTCTCAAAAATAAATCTTTCATGGAAGGGAAGAGAAGCTATTCTGATGGTTTTGTCTTCTATTATTTTGCAATAAATTATGATACATGCCCAGAGATGTTACAGTTAACACTGTTACAGTTAACACAGACGAAGAGTAGGAGAAAATAATCATCAGTGATGATTCACCACCTACCCATGCTAAAATAAAAGCTTCTCTTCTGCATGCAGAGAGATATTTCTTGAAAACATTTTTACTGGAGACTAATGTAAATCACAGAGCAAGATTCTTTACAAGGAGTGGAACAACACTAGCTCTCTGAGCTTGCTTCACTTTGCTATTTCTTCTCGGTCAATAAATATTTGTAAAACAGTTACACAATGTGCAGATCCTGAAATTGCTGTTGTCTGACTGTAGCAATTCTGCACGATAATGACAGAGTTTAGTGGTTAACATCACTGAGCAAATAGTAAGACATTACCTCAGAGTTCTGATTGTGTTGCTACTGCACTTGTTAAACTGTACCATGTTTTTCTTAAGAAAATATGGATCACTAGTCATTTCCTTTGAGACAGAATTAAAACTCAACAGCCAAGGTTTGCCATAGCAAAGAAAAACTTCATTTTTCCATCAAAAAATAGTTCAAAAAGGAAGATGTAAAACAAGTCATAATAATTACTTTTTTACTATAATGAAATTGCAGCTACATGGGGTGAAGCTGCACATTTGGTGCACATTATGGTGCACATGTAATGCTGAAAAACATTCAACTCTGGAGAAAAAAGATACAGTACAAGAAAACTAGGAAATGCAGCAAAGGCTGAAGTCTCAACAACAGAAACATCTTAACCCTCACATCAGAGCCCCAGGAAGATCACGAACTTTTCCCTATTTACCTGGTCATTCACAACCAGGAATTTTGGCACATTTAATTCCTTCGTTGGAGTCATTTTCAGAGAAATGGCGCTGCTCTGCAACCCTTTTGGCATTCATATTCAGTATAAATGCAATAGATTCATAATATCCTGCACAAGGAGCATAAACAGAATTTTCCAGGCAAATAATTCCCAGTAGGTGAAACTCCAATCCTGAGTGAGGGAGTTTCCTTTAGGAACATTTTCCCCAATGTAAATCTGTTGATCCCATATGACAGCATATGGTCCTGGTTTCCTGTGGTGAATTAGCAACTATGTCCATGATGGTGTGCATAGACCTTGTATGTAAAGCCAAAGCTTACCACAGTAGTAAATCACACTGGAAGGCAAAACATTTAAAACTAAAAAGAAAAATTCTTTCTATGAAAAGGAGCCTTCTACGAAAAGGAGCATCAAAGTTATTGCCACTGCTCGCCATGCATTCCTGAAAAAAAAAAAAAAAAAAAAAAAAAAAGACAGATATATCAAATTGTATCTGCATTGCACAGAACATCTTTGGTAATTCAACACCAGGTTTTGAATCCTTCAAGAACTGTAGACCAGAATTTCAGTTGGTTAAAAGAGACTGCAGTTCCCCCATCCGCTAGGGACCTTCATTCCTCTATACACATCCTGGCAGAATTATGAAGATCTTCTGTAGGTCACTAAGATGCTGTGATGAAGCATGGAAAAAATGCATCAGCTCACATTAAATATCTATTTAAGTAAGTCAAGCTTACTAAGATCTGGAACCATGCAGAGGAAAGGATTTCATGATATTTGAATTTAATTCCCCAGCATTTACCATAGCCTCCCAGATGAACTCATTTCTGTCAAAATTGAAGTACAGCATTATCCTTCACAGTAAAAAAAACATGAATTTTACAGGATTTGTGAAATTCTCAAGATGGCACTCTCAGATTGATTTGATTTTTTTTCAAACGTCTGTGATTAATAATAAAAACTTACTATAGGGACTTAATTTATTCCAGATATGTGTATTACTACTTCTACAGAGGTCATGGGTGCCAAGATATTACTGCTTGAGAAAAAAATATGAGGCCCAGGAATTCCTAAACTATCATTCAAGAAGATTTAGTTTTCATTTGTAATTAACATCAGCCCTCAGACCACCACTGAAGAACTGCTCAAAGGGAAGAGCATATTAGGTGATATCCTTGGTCACACAACCTACTTTTTGCAGCAACTCTTAATTTCCGCAGCTGATCAGGTCAAATCAGCATTGTAGAAGTCTCTATTTTACATGAGAAGATAATGGTGTCCAAAGGAAAGTAGGAATGTTAAAAGGTGCCAAAGCTGGGGCTGCCACCTCACTGGCAAGAGATGGACTACAAAGGAAATCACTGCAGAGGAGTCTTTATTTGTGCAAATATCTCCTCTTCCAAGCAATGGAGATGCAGCTACGGCTCAGTTCTGTAAGGCCTGCGATGGGTTAGATGTATGTGAAGTAGGAAGAAACGTCTATACACAAGGTATCAAAGCATATCACACACAGTTATTGGATACAGGAATAACATCAGCAAAAAACGAAAACACATTGCGGCAAAAGGCCCATGGAAAGTACAAGCTTCTGCTTTTAGGTGGTTTAGACATCAAAATTAAAAGTGCAATAAAAGCAACTGATCCCTTGAGAGAGAGGTTTGAAGTCCTTGTGATCATAACAGTACAAAGAAACTTTAATGTGAAACCTTTGTGAGGTTAGCTGTAATTCCCATACAGACCAGAAACTTTGCCTTGTGCCATATTGCCTTGTTACACTCTGGACCCTAAACTTCACTTTTTCTCCAACATACACATTCCCCAAGTGTTAGAATGGATGGATCGGTAATCACCTCAAAGCAAATAAAATGAATAGTGAAGAAAGAGATTTATTACCCATTTGCATGCACATGGCCTTTACTGTGAGTGCTGCTGTAATGTAACAGCAGAGGAATATAAGTGTATGGATGTGTAGAGCTCATCAGTGACATGGACTGAACTACACAATAGTCTGGTCCCCCAGACTCACCCAGCTCAGGAAAACATTGCAAAGATCTCCAGACATTTGGAAGGAGACCAAAGCTTTGAAAGAGGACAAATATGCATGACATCCTGTTAAACATCATTGTGGTTGTCTCTCTTTAAAAAGAAAGCTTTACAAACACATCATGCACATGACCAAGATATCTCCAAGCAAGCTCTGTGTCGAGGTCACTATACTCCATGTGGCCACTCTTGCCTTCAGTTGCACCTCTCATATTGCTTTCCGCAAATGAAATTGTTAAAAAAGATTTTATTTACTGTCATCTGTCTTTCAAATTCATCTCAAGCATCCTTTCAGTGACTAAGTATTTTACCATTTCTCCAATGCTCTCATCACTATCATTTCAGGAACTTTGAATACATTTTGGAGAGTGCTGCTAGTTTATCTGAATTTCAATACCTGATAATCTTTGGAAATAAATATTACTATCCTCATACCTACTTGATACATGTTCCCTTTGAAATAAAATAAGCAGAGATTAATCATATTGACACATTTTGGAAGTACAGCAAGTAGGTAGGAAGTCTTAAAGATCCTGACTGTCACTAATCCAAACAAAACCTGTGTAAAACCACGCAATCAGGTATACTGAGGAATTTCTCTGCATTGTCAGCACTGACTCATTCTAGCCAGATGCAGAGAATGACCAAGGAACTGATATCAAAGCTTTGTTCAGGAGCTCTCTTAGACTGAGAATACACTAAACATGTTGCCCTTGATATTTTTCGCAGCTGGACCAAGATGTTAGTAAAAGGAAGCTCCAAGACAGTCCAATAATTTTTTGTAAACTACTCTGGAAATAACACCCTTTGAGACTGGAATATGCTCTATATGCTCTTGACAAGAGAGAGGTACATAAATATCTCTGTCTAGGGATAGCAAATTCAGTTAGGCACTTTCACAAATTAATTCAGTGACTTATCTGTGCTCTCCAAGATGTGAGCTTCGCTTTCCACTTCTGCTTCAGGTCCCCAAGACGCAAGTCAAGGTGTAATCAGATCTTTCATGAAGTGCTGTAACACCATCCCTACTTCATGCCTGAGCACTCTCAGATTTCAGCACACTAACACACACACAGAATATATCACATTTTGCACAAATTAATTATAACAGAATTTGTGAATTATCAGAGATAATGATAATATCTCTGATAGTATCAGAGATAAGAGATAAATATCAGTGAGGTCCTTCACTGTGTTATGATTATACGTGTATAACCATTGCACCCACAAGCAAACATCAGTTTATTTTACATCTTAATTCATATAGCACTATCATAAATCAAGTGAAGGCACACACTTCACATTTATCAAAGATGAGATAGAAAACTTGAAGGCCCAGGCACTCCAACGTGAATGCCACTGATCCCATGGGGTCTTGTTTTCCGGAACTGAATTGGCTAAAATCGTGCTGTGCTTTCAAACCCAAAGTGGTAGCTGTCCAGGCATTAAAGATGCTATGACCTTTGCTATTGAAAGACACGTAAGTCTAAGACACAGATCTGACTTTTAAGGCACAACAATTAAAACCAGGGCAGAAACCTCTGCAAAACAAGATGTAGGAATCTCAGGCAGGTTTATTTCTGAAGTCCTATGATCTTATTCTCATTTTGAACTCTACATTGCTTCATAATTAGGAGAAAAAAGAAAACTTTTCTGAGCAAAAGATTTAATTTCTCATGCTGAAACAATAGGATTGCCACAGTGAACTGTGTCTTCAAGCGTTTTTTATTATAAATACAAGAATAAACCTGTGCTATGTACAAAGACTTCTTTGTTGCTTTCTAGAAATATCTTATTTTGGAGCCTTTTGACTCCAAGCTGGTAAATAAACTGTATTTTTCAAAGGACTCTCAGTGGCTGCAGTATTGCATACAATGTCACAGATGAGAAAAAGTCTTTGAAAAGGTTTTATCTGAATGCATATATTGATAACTGTAATTACTGTAAACTGTAATTTGGGACTGAAATTGCCCAAACTGCAGAATTGGTGCAGGAATATAGGTACTGGTACGGACTTGGTACTTCAGCTACTGTTAAAAATAGACTTTGCTGTCTGGATACTGGAGAAAAACCCAACACCTAACTGGGGACAAACTTTGATGGGGGTAGCTCAAATCCCTTTCTTCTCTTCATGCATCCCTCTTTTTCCCATCTCCTCTCACCATATGCCGCTGTTTATAAAGGAGAATTTTTCGTTCCTAATCTTCAACAACCACCCTGTAGCCTTTGATCCTGCCCATAATCTCACCCCAAACCACACGGGGCAACCGGCCAGCCCTGCACAAGAGGGAAGACCCAGCCCCACCGCTGCCTCCATCTTCCCTGCCTAGTGAGGGGCTGGCCCACTGCCAGTACTGCAACCAGTAAATCTTACACAGTGAGAAACAGGAGAATCTGAGAGGGAAATAAGGCCTTGTGTCCTTCTAGTAAGGGCCAGGGAGCTCCCTGCCATAGTAAAAAATGAAGGCTTCTGCAAAACAATCTCTAAAAGCATCCTTTCAGCAACTGCTACAGCTTGCAGGAAGACTAAGAAAAGCGGTGGTGAAACCTTGCCTGAAGATCTCCAGCATCACTCATGATGATCTGTGACAGTTGTAACACACTGAGCAGAATTCAAGACATCACAGTGGAAAAAGGAGATTTACAAACAACTTCATCAAATGTGTCCCTACAATTGTAAAACAAAAGGCAGTCTTCTACCTCCTTTACTTACATTTTTACTGAATTTGCAGTGTGAAGTAATATAGAGAGCTCTGGGTAGCAACATAGTAATTCAGTCAATATAAACAGTATTGAAAGCATGAACAGGTCATGACCAGCTGTAGGAGTCCATCTGCCTTAGCAAACCATAGGGAAATTTTGGCATGCTGCTGCAGAGACAAAGTCGCAGACTTTCTTACATAAAAAAAGGTTCAAATGGAATAAGTCAAGAATCCGGAGAAAACAAATTGTTTTCAAATTGTTTTCAAATTCAAACAAATTGTTTTTATGGGCATGACAGTTTGTCATGCCCGTATTGAACCCCAGGCTAAGAGTTGTTGGGAAGAGACATTTCTGAAAATGTTATTTCGACATTTGAGATCATCATGAAGTAAATCAGGTAGGCACTCCTCCGAAGAAGTTGCAGTTCTTCACCCACTGTCCACACTTGCTGTTCAGAAACCTTACATGACCATGATGCAACCATTTTACAGATGAAAGCTGATATCTCAGAGCAAAGCCTGCTCACAAAAAACTGGAAACACCAAAAGCTGGAATAGGATGGAAAAAACAGCAAAGAGGCAGTAGAAGTACTTTGTCCTTCACTTGTTGCTGTCTTCTTGCTTTTTGCAATGCATTTTAGGTGGGAGACCAGCGGATGAGAGGATCCCAGACAGCACCTGCTTTTTACCGATGGTGGCACTGGAGGCGGGACAGCCCCTGCGGGGCCAGGCAGCCCCCAGGGTGTCACCCCGCACTGGGCTGGTCCCTGTGGCAGCTGCCTGTGAGATTTACCGCCGATTTTCTACCATTTTTACTGGAAAACAGTGAACACAGCAGGTTGTACCTATCCTGGGAAAGGTATGATCATTGCACTTTCATTTTCTCTGCATAGCCAAACATACAGTCTTTTCCTGATACATAAAAGATGATATTAAAATGGCCAGTTTGTTTGTTTGTTTTTTTAAATGTGCAGCTGACCAACTTTACAAATTACTCATGCACGCTACTGAGGGGAATTTAAATTATCATCCTTTTACCTTTACCCTAATCTAGACAATTTCTGCGGAGGCGAAAGGTCCCCCTAGACACCGGTGGGAAACAGAAACACAGCAGGAGGCAGAAGTGGTGCAATGGGACAAGCTAACTCGGGGTTTTGCTTGTAGTGAGCAATTTTAACTCTCTAATTTGGCAACTTGGCTGATCTGCAGAGTAACCTGGCAAGATATGCAGTGCGCCTTTGATGTGCCGGTCTCATTATACCACCCCCTTAACTTGCTGCTGCGTAAATTCACAATAGTTCTCCAAAAAGAGATACTCGGGCTACTTAAAAAGCAAGTATGACAGAGAGAAATGTTGGGAGGCTTTCAGTGCTGTGTTTTTTCCCTTGGCTCTTGGCTTGTGCAAATTTGTTTGACAGAGAGGCTTGAAAGCCATTCAGTGGTGCTCACACAGAGAGCAAGTGCAAATACGAAATTAACCGAATGTCACGGATCAATGGACTTCTACCATCTTGCACACTGAAATATTTTGATACAAATATTGTGATTATTTTTTCAAATAATTGTGCTGATCTCACATTGTAGATTTCAAAGATTTCTGATACTGCAGTTCTCTTGAGGAACACACATAACATCTCACAACAATTAAAGGAAACAAAGGTACAAAATCAAATATTCAAAAGCTAGGATAGGCCAAAATTATGGTTGCCTGCAGAAGCTTAAGTCAGACCCTCAACCTATGTGCAGTATGATAGAATTTAAATTATAGAAACACATACCAACTTTTCCACAGGAAATCTGTGGAAACAGTGACTCAGAAATCATATTCAAGAATTTTATTTTTGTTTGTTTGTTTTGGGAATGTTTGCCTGTTTCATTTCAATAGGCCAGTAAAAACAGCTGCTGCATATGCCTGCCGTGGATGCAGATTAGAGATCAGCATGTGAGAATAGGTGGCAATAACCCATGGTATTTATATTACGGCACACGGGACTCGGCACAGAGCTTGCCCCTGAGAGCTGACAAGTGTTGTGGAAAACCCCATGAGACTCCCCCTCTCCTGCAGGGAAACCTTCCAACACAGCCTCAAACATGCGTGGAAAGCTGAGGGTTTGGCATCCAGTGGGTACCACGGGCTGTATTTGTGTTTTAGTTCTCTTCTGAAAAAAAAATCTGCTTTTTCCTCTGCTTATGTTCTTCTGGAGGAGATATTTTCCATCAACAACGTATTTGTGCGCTATTTGAGCTCACTGCAAAAAGACAATTCATAAATATATCTAATTTCTAAAATTATGTGCTGGGTAACACGACAAACACTGTAACAAAGATTATGTCTTCAAGGTAAAAAAAAAAAAATCTTCCTTTCTCAGAATAACATAGCTTATTTTCCAGTAAAGACACAATAAAATTGAGCTGCTGAATGCCACATTTGTTAATTTTTACATTAGGCTTTTCACTGAAAATAAAGAATCTTCCTTCCAATATCAGACCTAATCCCCTCTCTACTTTTTGTCATCCTTGTCACAATAAATAAACATTCACATTTAATTGAAATTCATTGCCAGGAAAATTAACTCTAGCAAAAAGAAGAAAATAACAAGAACAAAAAATCCTAAACGAAAAGGCAATATGCAAAAAATGCAAACTTATATGATCATCAGTTCTACTCCTTTGATTTTTCTTCTGACACAAAAACACTCAAAAGAACAATGTGGGTCAAATAAAAGCGTGTCAGTCGTGTTGGGAACGAAGGCCAGGGCTCACTGAGGAGCCAAGCAGACCTAGAAGCCCCACAACACTATTTGGCAAGCCAGACCTTTGCACGCTCCTCTTTCTCACTGTGCATTGAGATAAATCACTCAGTTCAAAGTACCTAGCCTGGTACCTTCTCATTTATCCATTTATCCATCAATCACTGGTGGAAAACTGTGACCAGCATCAGCCTTTCCCTTTCTCATCTGGCAAAAAATATCAGCAAATAATACCAGAAATGGAGCAAGCGCCCCAAGGAGCCACAACGCACAGATCCCTGGCAGGATGCTGCCACCTCCCGGTCAAGCATTTGGGACCCTGAAAAACCATGTGCAAGAGCTTCGTGAACATCAGCTCCTGCTCCTGCTACTACTTTTAACTGACAGTAAGCCAAAAGATTGTTACCTGAGGAGTAACGACTGAGGATCATTCCTCCCTTCACACAAATCACTGACTCTTTGCCATACATACCACGACAGCAACACCATCAGAGCAACAAAGCAGCTGCAGTATTAATTGTAGTTCTTGTTTTACTTGGAAAAATACATTCATTCAGGAGCAATAACACACATATCCAAAAAAAAAAAAAAAAAAAAAAGGCATGCACTGTAAATAGATGAAACACAATAAACATGTGAAAGGTAGAATTTGACAGTAAATAGGCAGAACAAGGAAACATTAACGACATCAGAGCTACATCAGAATAAACTTGTGCTGCCACACTCACTTCTGACCGCCAGCCCTGACCATGCGCCCCTCTCTGTGCACAGCTGAGCAGTCCTCACGAAACGACGGAACATTGTAAATCCCGTGCAAGCTCATCCTAAGGGGACAGTCTAATTCTACATCTTTAAAGCTAAGTTAGTGAAGAAGTATAAAGATGAGAAAGCATGTGGATGAGAAAGTTCCTTTATCCAGCATGAAAGATGACCACTATTTCCAATCAATTCCATCTAACTAGCTCAGGAACTTGGCTCGACTTATGCAACAAATTATTTTTGAGACCGCTTCAGTTATTATTTCAGTTATTCAGTTATTATTTTGAGTCACTGCTTCATATACTTACACGACACTAGTTAGTAAGATAACTCAGAAGGCAATGTTCTGCAACTCAACTGAACGTCAATATTATTTGGGGTACAAAATGCAGGCTTGCAAATTACCCCAGCACACCATCCAAAGAAGAGTCAGAGGTATGGTTTGCAGAAAGCTTTACAAGACTGACAAGAATAATGCTACACGTGAGCAGGAACTAGTCCTCTGGTTATGGTCAAGCATTCACTTCCCCACAGCCTGAAGAGCAAAGATAAGATCCAAGGAAGGAAACCAAGAATAGATTGAGGTTGTAAGTTCCCAGGTGACTTTAGAAACCAAACACTTATATCAGCAGCTATCTTCAAAATCCTGCCAAAAGCAATTATCTGCTCTGTCGTAGAATGGATCCTAAATCTGTTAGAGCCAATCATTTCTAACAGCTGTTTTCCATCAGGTCATGTTGTTCAATAGTCCATGAAAACAGATTGACAGTTTAATGAAAATATTTTAAGTGGATGTTAAAAACTGGAAGGTACTTTTTAAAAAATATTTTGTTTTCAAATTTACCTGTTTTCAGTAGTTTAATAGCTTAAAATATTTTATTTCATATTTCAGCATTTTATGCTGGTATAATACTCCTCTTGATCCCTGGAAAGGTAAACAACCAGGATTACTGGAAGCCTTTTCCAAACATATGAAGGACAAGAAGATGATCAGGAGTAGAATCATAGAATGGTTAAGGTTGGAAGGGACCTCTAGAGGTCATCTAGTCCAACCCCCTGCTCCAGCAGGGACACCCAGAGCACGTGGCACAGGGTGGCATCCAGGCGGGTTTGGAAGATCTCCAGAGAAGGAGACTCCACAACCTCTCTGGACAGCCTGTTCCAGTGCTCTGTCACCCTCACAGGAAAGAAATTCTTTCCTTAAGTTCATGTGGAACTTTGGTGCTTCAGTTTCCAGCCGTTTCCTCTAGTTCTGTCAGTGGCCACCAGTGAAAAGAGGCCAGCACCATCCTCCTCACTGCCTCCCTTGAGGTACTTGTAGACACTGATTAGATCCCCTCTCAGCCTTCTCTTCTCCAGGCTGAACAGGCCCAGCTCCCTCAGCCTCTCCTCATAGGGCAGATGTTCCAGGCCCCTGATCATCCTTGTGGCCCTGCGCTGGACTCTCTCCAGCAGCTCCACATCCTTCTTGTACTGTGGAGCCCAGAACTGGACACAGTACTCCAGATGTGGTCTCACCAGGGCTGAGTAGAGGGGCAGGATCACCTCCCTCGACCTGCTGGAGATGCTCTTCTTAATGCACCCCAGGATCCCATTGGCCTTCTTGGCCACGAGGGCACACTGCTGCCTCATGGTCAACTTGTCGTCCACCATGACACCCAGGTCTTTCTCCGCAGAGCTGCTCTCCAGGAGGTCGGTCCCCAGCCTGTACTGGTGTCTGAGGTTATTCCTCCCCAGCTGCAGGACCTTGCACTTGGCCTTGTTGAATTGCATGAGGTTTTTCACCGCCCAGTTGTCCAGTCTGTCCAGGTCCCTCTGGATGGCAGCGCAGCCCTCTAGGGGCAGCGCAGCTACTCCTCCCAGTTTGGTATCATCAGCAAACTTGCTATAGTAGTCAGCAAGGATTCACAAAGGGAGAATCTCACCTCACCAACCTGATAGTCTTCTACAGTCAGATAACTGGCTGGGTAGAAAGGGGAGGGCAGCGGGTGTTTAATCTCAGCTCTGGCAAGGCTCTTGACTTGGTTGCCCTTAACATCCTCGCAGACATAAAGGATGTCACTAGATGAGCAGAGATTGAAAACCCAATGATCTGCTAGGTTCAAAAGGTTGTGATCTGAGGCAGAAAGTCTAGATGGAGACCAGTCACTGGTGGTGTCCCCACCAGGGGTCGATTTTCGAGCCAATACTGATCAAACTTTTCATTAATGACCTGGATGGTGACACAGAGCGCCTCCTCGGCAGGTATGTAGATGGTGCAAAACTGTGAGGAGCAGCTATCAGATGGCTGATAAATCAGAGAGGGCTCTGCTGCCACTGAGAGAGTCCTTGACAGGCTGGAGAAATGGGCAGACAGGAGCCTGAAGTTGTCAAACAAAGGGAAGTGCAGAGCCCCTCACTTGAGGCTGGAGAATAACTGTCTGGAAAATATCTTAGCAGAACAGTGTCTTGGCCTACAATGAGCCAGCAACATGTCCTTGCAGCAAGGCCAATGCTGCCAGGAGACTGATGGGCTGAGAGCTGCCAGCGGTATGAGGGAAACGGCCCTTCCACAACACACAGCACTGGTGGGTACCAGACCCAGTCTTGAGCTCCTGATCATGAGAGATGTGAACCTACTGGAGTGAGTCCAACCAAAATGATGAAGGGATTGAGGCACCTCTCATACGAGGAGAGGCTGAGAGAGCTGGGACTGTTCAGCCTGCAAAAACAAGACTCAGAGGATATCTTATCCACATGCATAAACACCTGAGATGGGCAATGTGGGTAAAGCTAGGCTCCTATCAGGTGTGCCCAGTGACAGGACAAAGGGCAATGGGCACAAGTGGAGAAATTCCATTTAAACGTAAGAAAAATCTTTACAGGTGAGGGTGGTTGACTGCTGGAACAGGCTCCATAGAGAGGCCTCCATCCCTGGAGATACCCAAAACCCAACTGGACGTTGTGGTGACCACTCTGCTCTGGCTGGCCCAACCTTGAACAGAGGGGGACTAGATGTTCTCCAGGGGTGCCTGCCAGCCTCAACTGTTCTATGATTTCATGACCAATAAGAGTTGTGAATGATCTGCCTGCTATCCCTGCCACCACCAAGGACCCTAACTCACCTTCTTTCCATCGCCCCAGTCAACACTGGGACCTTTCACCCTGCCAGCAAACCAGCAAGGACTGTGTAGTGTAATAAGAGCACATGCTGCAGGGCATTTCTTACTGCATATATTTCACATTTCTTTATAGCTGAAGTACCTCTATACAGCCTCACTGCACATAAATCCAGTTCTGTTAGCTGTTCATTTGGTGAACATGATGTGTTTGGATCAGAAGCACACTTTTGAAAGGAGCTTTCTGGTCCTCTCCCCTCCTGCACTCTGGCTGGCATCAGAGGGCACCTTTCAAAGGTGCATCCTGCCTTCTCTTCAGCCCCAACTCGCTCATAGGGCGCACACGCATGTTCAGGAGAGCAGCTGCCCTATCACACACAGGTACTCAGTGCACACAAGTGTATTAGATGTAATCCAGAACAGCTCCTTCCACCCCCTCCCAAGGATACACTGCATGCATGCCAGACCCTCCGCACTGGCTGCTCTGCAGATTGATTCTTGCAGCACACTACTACTGACACAGGAAAAAAGGAAGAAAAAAAATGAGTGACACACAAAAAAAGTGAGTGAATTGAGCAAGACTGTGAGGCGAAATAACTGTACGCATGTACTTTTCCCAATGTTGTATCATTTCTAAATATATCTTTTTTTGTATGCTGAAGATGAAGCCTCTAAGCTGTCTAGGCCTGACTTTTCAGAAGTGCTTAGTGCCTAAATCACCCCCTGCTTTAAATGGGATTTGCACATCCCTGGCATTCTGCAGCATCAGTCCCCTTTGCTGGCCAATCCCTGTGCAATTTCTCTTCAAAATCAAGGGCTGAACAAGAACCCCATTCCTACCAAAACACCACCACGTATAAACATTCCTCACTTCCCCATCTAAGAATTTTAAGGATTTTTTTTTTCCAGAAACAGTTGAAACCTATTCTGCATGGGGTGTCATGAGGGTTAAGTATGTGAACAGGTTTTTGGGCCTTTGGAAAGTCTCCCCTTAGAATGCCTAACATGATGTAAACTTAACCTTTCCCATGTTCATGAACACCATAGGAATCCAGAAAATACATCCAAGCCTTTCTTTTGATGTCCCTGCAAAGACCATGTGAACATCATGCAAACTGAATAAGGGAGTAAGTAATATAAAGCCAGAACAGCAGTTCTATAAGGACCTATTTTGTGATGGTATCTAATGACCTGATCCCATTATTTCTTCCTGCCTTGGGAGATGAGATCAGTTTGAATCTTCTTTTCCCAACTGAAGGGAATTACTTCATAAAAGAAAATACATATTTTTCTATGAACACTGCATTGAAAGAGAAATTTTTGCAATTTCAAAGGACTGATATCGATAAATCCTTTATTCTATTGTGCTTCATTTGTGCATAGCAGTGATGCATAGAACCAAGTAACGATCAGGTAAGGTATTGTCAGTCAGTATTAATAAGAGTGACAAAAATTAAATCAAAATATTTAGGGCATCTGACATTGGTTTTGTTTTAATGTTTTTATTTTTAGAACCAATTTGGTTCTAGGAATAAAGATCATTTTCTGCCAGCGTTAGAACTGTTTTATCAAATTAAATGAAATTCCAGCCTTTGCTAAAGCTGCTTTTAGACACGCAATTGCAAGTCTGTTAAAAGTTTCCAAAACAGCAAAAATTATGAAGCCTTAAGAATCTCAGTACATGCTATGGAAATACCATTCTCACAATTAAAAAATCTTTTAAGATTAAGATTAAGTTAAAGATAGACACTCATTAAAACTAATAGAAGAAATAGAGCTCTCTGGGAAGAATTTTGCTCAGTGCTGTACATTTTTTTCTGAGACTGGCAACTCAGCCTGTTATTTGAGAGCAGGAAACTTGAGCGTATAAGGTTTAACCTGCGAAAATGCCATGGTGAAACCGAGGAAGAGAAAAGGGCTCCCTCCAGTGGAAGTAAGAGTGAGGGAACTTCACACTTGAGCACCATCGTAGGGAGATACACGACTAGATTCTCTCCAAGGCAGTTAAAGCTCTGTGTCTCTTGGTGATAGGCCTAATTTTCAGAAGCTGCATTTTTAAGAAGGTCAACTCTGATTTAAGAATCCATGAGCATGGCCATTGGTTTTGAGTCAAAATAATCTCAGTAACTCGCACTGAAATCAACTGTTCTTACAGTCACATAGCACCTCATTCAGTTTTGCTTCACATTGCCCCAGAGAAATCCCCAATTACAACAGCACACAATAACTAAGGGTGTTTTCTAACAGCTTGAGAAGAGGACCTCAAAATAATGAGTAGAAGATGATACAATATAAATAAATCCGATTTATCTGAAAAGCAAACCGAGAACTTGCACGCCAATTGCCCGCTCACTTCCCAAACAAGAGCTGCCAAGGCTCCTCCTGCATTTTCTTGAGAAATCAGTCATCCACCTCAGACTACTACCTCCATCTTCTGTCAATGAAGAGATGCACCCTATTGTCTGAAATGGACATATCAAATTGTAAGGTGAAAAAGCATATTTGCATTATATCTCCATATACATATCTCCATAGCATGCGGAAAATGTTTATTACGAATGGTTGAGGGGACACTCACCTATCATAGGTGTCTACATATATGCAGAACTAAGTAGTCAAATACGTCCTTCACTTTGAACAGTTACTCTGCACCACCTCACTAACAAAATTCTCTTGTTACATGAAGGATGACAGTTTTCAGCCAGTGCTCAAAATTATGCTCCCACTCTTTGCTAGAAAAAATATAGAATAAAATATCTGATCTTCCAGAATGTTAAAAAGCCATTGACCAAAATATTGACACAATGAGCTGAAGGAATATTTGACCAAAACTCAAAGATAGGAGGCATTGGGTATCAGAACTCTGTTTGTTAGGAATTCTGATGTTCTCCAAACTGAGAGAATTTTTGCCTGAGATCTCCTATACTTCAAAAAGATTAAGTGCTTTAGATAAATGCAATTTTGATAAAAAATTACTATTTTTAGTAATTATTTTAGTGACTATTTTAACAGTATTATTTGGTCTTTCCATTGCCATAAAGTAATTCATATCTGAATATGACTTCCATCTTGCAGGACAGCATGGCAGACAATACAAGCACTGTGTTAAGAAGTAGCAGCTATAGTAAATCTATACTAAGGAAGAGAAGGAAAGAATGAGATTTCTCATACACTTCATTTCATGGCCACTGACGGTGATCCACACAACACTCCTGCCTATATATATAAAAGTGTCATTTCCTCTTACATTCTGCCAAACCTCACTAGCAACATGCACATTGTCCCCCTAAGGCTTCTTGGATACATTTGTGTCTTTTAGTCTGGGGGTAAGGACTGCTTTTTTATTTGTAGTTCAATTATTAAAAGTGAGTATTGTGTTTAGCTCTCCGTGAAGACACTCAAAAGGCACAGGCACAAAGGCAAGTGACACGATTGGGCTGCTGGCTCCCAAGCTTGCAGCTTTCACTGACCAGAATCCGTAACTGCAAACTGCTAAAACATGCTTGCAGCTGGAGGAAACAGTTGAGTATCCAGATATAAATAAATGAGTGCACTTAACTTTTTGGTAGGACTGACTATATGTAAACGTATCAGAAACCGCTGTCAGTGTTGCAGAGAAGCACCACCACATGTGATACAGTGTTGGCAGGCCCAGAATAGGCTCAGACAAATGGTCTAACTCTCCACATTTCTGCTTTATGCCAATTGCACAAAACAGAGCTCCCCAACTGCAAGGGCACACACGGCACATCAGACATAGCCGAGCAGCTTCACACAGGCTGCAGTGCAGAATCCCAGCGCAAAGCAAGCAGAAACCTTAATGCACCAGCCAGCAACAGACCCCTGAACTGCACAGAAAACAGAAAGGGCTCAGGGGACACAAAGACTCTCTGTATGCTACACGAGCCAACTTAAAGTGGTGGCATGCAGGGAATAAGCCAGCCCAGGCGAAGCTGCACTCAAGACAGAAAGACTGAGCTCTCCAAGTGCTGCAGAGGTCCGGCCCAGCTACAGTAACTCACGCCAGGTTCCTGACCTATCGAGCACCAGAAACCAACAGTTTTCTGAACTATTGAGCACCAGAATTATTGAGCCCATTTCAGGCTTGATAAAGGATTGCATGTTAGACCGCAAACTGAAGCACTAGCTCCCAATTTATCTCATCTCGTTATTGCTAATTAGGGTACCATGAGTAGCTATTGAGTATCTCAGTTCATTTACCAAGTCATCACCAGTGAAATTCTAGAAAGATCCCGCAAACATAGGATTTTGTCCATGTAAAACACTGAAAGCTTTGCATTATTAGGTAAAGGATATTAGCTATTTATCTAAAATACATACCGTAGAAAGCAGTTTCCCTCTGTTCAGTTGCAGCTTATGTCTTGATCAAGCCATTACAATAACTTCAGCTACACGTTCATTTAACCGAAGGCTTGTCAACATTCCTCAGCCATACAAGATCTCATGGGCAGAAAGGAAAGAAACAATCCTTCTCCACAGCTGCTTTCACTCTCGTTCCTCCTAGTTTAGGAGGCCTCTGTCAGAGACCCACACGAAGTATGAGGGGGGAAGAGCACAGCTACGAACGCCCCGGTCACCTCAAGCACCTCTTCGCTGCACTGTACAACGGCTGCAGGAAGCCGGTTTGCTCTGCTGCTCCTTAATCCACTGAGCCTGCAGAATTCCTACCTGCGAGCTTTGCACTGCTGCTCCCTAATCCACTGCAGAATTCCTAATCACAAACCTCCTTCCACCGTCTCTCTCGCACAGCATCCAAAAAGCCCTAGAGCTGACCACTGTTCTCAGGGAAAGAGCGAAGGGCCACAGGCTCACAGCAGTGAGACTGCTGAAACTTCTAAGGGAGCTTCTCACGGAGCATGGTCTTTTCACACAGCTTTTCCCCTACTATACATCTTCCCTCTGCACAACATGCAGAGCATGAGGCACAGAGGAAGTGCCACTTCGTACAGTAGCACAGGCACACCAAGTCAGTAACACCAGTTGTAATGCCTCTCCTCTTAGTCCTCTTAGAGGTAAGCCACACACACATATACACATATATATCAAAAAAAGAAAGCCATGCTATCACTTCTTTAGTCTCAGGACCTGCCCCCTCCCCCCACCCCGCAAAATAAAAAGAGTTGAATATGCAGTATGAGGAAAAACACCTCCTGTTTTTTATGAGATTTAAAGCTGTGCTAAAAACCTTGCTTTTACATTATACTCCACAGAAGTTCAGTGAAGTGCGGCTGCAAGCATCCATCCTGGAACCACTACCACAAGCTCCTCCCCGCAGCCTCTCCCACATACCCACAGGAGCACAGCTGGCAAAGGCACTTCAAGGACGGGACTGAAGACACAGAAGACATGTTTGCTGCGAAAGCCAGTTACGGTTGAGGTCTTTCCCAGTCGATGCTCCACAAGCAGAAAGCCTTTTCAGCGGCAGTCCTTGTAGTCAGAAACCGTTCTGGAGACCTGCAGGGGCAGCGCAAGAGCACTGGACAGTGGTGCAGGGCACATGACCCATCCTAGCTGATCAGCTCCTTCCCTGGGGCAAAATGCTAAAAGTCCCTGGTTTTCTGCCCAGGGGTCTGTGGCTTCCGATTTTACAGACCAGGACGTGAAAGCTGTGAGACAGTCACCCAGGGAACCTGTGTGAAGTCACAGGCTCCAGAGCTCAGGGCAGCTGATACTAGTTCACTGCTGAGAGCCAAGGTCAGTAATTCCAGTGCTTTGGCTGTTTGAGCAAGATTACAGCAAAATTTAAAAGGGTTATGAAACACTCCCATCTTAGTTATGCTCCTGCTAGGGCTGCACTGGTATGAGCATAAAGTAGCTGCTAACGGCAATGAGCAGAGCCTCTACTACTAGCATGGTAGAAGACACATTACATCTTCCAGGACGAGCTGCACCAATCTATTTTCATACCGTATGTGGGAAATGAGGAGGACTTAGAAACACTTCAAAACACCAAATGCATCAGATTAGGAAGCAGGTCTCAGCACTCGAATTTCACTTCAACAGGACAAATTAATCATTTGCCAAAGCCCTCCACGCAGGAAATGGACTAAAGAAAATAATCACTAGATTTATTTAATGAAAGATGATGCAAATATCTGCCCCATACCTACCACATATAATTAACTGCTTTTCCCATAAAGATGCCATAATAGATGGACAATCACTACAGTAGGAAGCCTGTCTACAGGGACTTATACTTGGAGCATTTTTTGGTTAATGCTATCATTTCATACCAAGATGAAAACGTGTACATTTATTAAGTCTATTAGCTAATACAAAACATAAGAAATTGGTATTAATACTACAAGTTTCACAACCAGAATTCTAATTTATAAATATCAACTTTAATTAGTAAAAGTGTACATGAAGAAATATGCACTAAAATAGAAGTTTATAGAAAGAGTGGTGTCCCCTCAAAGGCAAAACTTATCAAAATATTTACCAGAAGTCTCAATAACTCATACAATGTGCTGCACCAAATAGCAGCAATTTAGAGGCAAAACTTCAGTGTCTCCCTTTTGACACCTACTGTTTTCCCTTTTTTAGAATTACACCGTGTTCAGCTAGTGCTTGACATGATATTTTTAAAAAGCTATACATGTGAATGAATATAGTATTCTGTATACAAATAGAAGTCTACACATAAAAAGTTACTATGAAATGAAACAGAAGGAACCAGAGCAGGCAACTGACATTCTTGAATGAGGAAATGTCTATAGGAAACAAGAAGGAAAACAATCTCCCTACACAAGCAGCACTTGGAGAGGAGGCTATACGCTCAAGAGAACCGTATTTCTACTACTTATGGTTCTGCTTCAGCTGTACAGGTTCCATCACGATGACTCCTTTGTGCCCAGCTTCTCACTCGAATGTTCTTCATCTGGAAGAAAAGTGTACTAGTTGTAACTCTAATACTCAATTATGTGACAAATACTGTTTGGAAAATATTTGGCACAAATAATAAAATATTTCTAACTGTTTCAAATACGGCAAATATGGCAAAACTATCTCCTATGTGGGCCATCACTAAGCAAAAGCTAAGGGGTTTCACTGCATTTGTATATCACAGTTAGGAGAAAGCACTGTATCTGCATTGCGTATCAAGAACGTTTGGCAGCCTTGTTCATGCTGCTTCTTATGTAGTTGTATCTTAGGCCCAAATACCCAACTCCCTTCTTTGAAGGGAATTTTCTGTCATTTTGACAATCTTCTACTGCCGCAGCCTTACCTGATGCTTCCACAAATACTGTATCAAAACAGTGCCAAGTTAACTTGTTAATATTACACAGGTAGAAAGGATTCTGTGCAGTGGAAAGACAGTTGAAATTAAGAGTAATTCTTACAGGGCAGTAACGATCAGCCTTAGAACAGCAGAATTAGTTTGCTTACTCCGTAAAATTACTGTAAAGAAGTATTAAGTTTTCCAACCTAAGAATCACTTTCAACCAAGTTTATACATGATCTATCACATACAGCAAGCTTTAATTCTCAAACATTAGCTGAAAAAACATTTTCACCTTTGTCTGATAACTTTCAGTGACAAACCTACGCCTATAATAGTTTCAGTCTCACGGTTCCTTAGAGAGTTAAACTTTAGCACTCCATTAACAATATCTGTTTCTGTGGTAAACTATTCTGCATAGCCATCACTACCTTACCTTTACTTACATATTTCAGAAGTTGCTTGAAACTAAACACTGATTTAATTGTATTTAAGCAAGATGCTTTAGAGGAGATTGGAAAGTGAGGAAAAAAAGTCAAGATATTTCATAATTCATTTAGCACTGGAACAGGCTGCCCAGAGATGCTGTGGAGTCTCCTTCTCTGGAGATCTTCCAAACCCGCCTGGATGCCACCCTGTGCCACGTGCTCTGGGTGTCCCTGCTGGAGCTGGGGGTTGGACTAGATGATCTCTAGAGGTCCTTTCCAACCTCAACCATTCTGTGATTCTGCGATAATAGAGTATTACAAACCAGGAACTGACTTCACTAGCAATAGTCCCAATCTTCTACACTGAAGGAAGGTTTATTCAGAGCAATTGTACTATTCTAAATGTAAGCTGGAATTCTAGAAATAGGCATACGACTCTATGCTAATGCTTCTTTAAGTTTTCTTTTTTTTTTTTTTTTTTTTTTTTTTTTTGAAAAACACACCCTAAAGAAGTTGAAATGTTGGCAGAAATTCACATGAACATTTTTTCTGCTACTTTCAATAGCTAATGCAGCAGAAACAGGATGTTCCTATGACTTTGCTTTGATATTTACTTTGCTTCTATATCTTGTTTCCTGTAAAGAACGAGCAAGAAAATAATTCACATTCTCACATCAGGGTTCATCAGCTCATACTAGGATATCAAGGAGAATTCATCTAGTGGCAGAGTGGACAAATTATTGTTGTGAGAGTACAGAAGACACTTACCCTTCCATTTATTTATGGAGTCAAAAGGCATTGTGTGTAGAGCTGATGACACTCTTTCCAGATATGTTGAGCGCATCAGTATAGGTGTCAGGGAAGATTTACTTTCAGAAAGAATAATAGGTGGTGATAGAGTTTTGAGAAAGTCTTCATCCAAACAAAATGTTTTTTCTACATCACTTCTTTCTGTATTTACTTGTGTAAAATTTAGACCCGAGTTCAGAGATCCATCAGCAGTAGGTGTCTGAAGTTTCTCTTCATTTCTAGACAGAGTCCTTTTCAGTGTTTCATATCTGCTGAGAACAGACTCTAAATCTATTGAAACATCTCTCTCACTTTCTGTGCTACCCGGTAAATATTTGTTATCAAGTATATCAAAATCCAACTTTGAGCTTGGTGATCGACCAGGATCTGAAAGAATTCCATGCAACGCCCCAAACTGCGCAGATTTGTGACTGTCAAAACTTGAATCAAACAGCCGAATTCTATCCATAAAGGAATCCTCACAGTGCCTTTGGGACAGAAATATTCTCCTCCTTTCTAAAGAGCTATCTTGAGTATCCATACTTTTCTTTTCATAGGGAGCTTCTGTTTTATTCAGAATACTTTCTAACTCCTCTTTCTCAATTCTCTCACTCTCTGATATTCTAGTCGCTTCTTTAACTGAAGATCTACTGATACGATCTATCTTCATCTGCTTTTCAGGTGAAAGTTCCATACAGCTTAAGCGGGATTTCCTTTCTGAAGGAAAATAATCAAAGTTAATTGCAGGAGATGAACTGGTAGAATAAGGAGTCTTTTTCTGCTTTACAGTTCTAACAGCCTGTGGAGTTTCTGTTATCGTTATTTCAGACGACGACATCTCTGTGTCTGGCAATTCCTCACTCTGAATAGCTTCTCTCCATGAGCTTCTAATATCTGTAACTAAATGGTAAAAAAAAAAAAAAAATCAAAATGAATTATTTCCATGCTATCATTTAATTTTCTTCTGTCACTCTAGTAACAATACAACACCCCTTAATGGCTTTGTACTGTTTATGCTTTGTTTTCCCAAACATTTCTCCAGAACAGAAAGGGCAAATCCATCCTGACAGGAAATGGGCGGGGAGGCAGGGGCAGTGAAGGGAAGAAGGGAGTGGGAAATCAACTCCAGGTCATATGCAGACTATGTCCTGATACATCAAGTAAACTATTAGGAAAACTTACAGTTTAGCCAAATGATTTTTTTCTGCTTGCGTGACATGTACAATGTCAACGAACTAATCAAATTTTTAAGTCAAATCCTGTTACAAAAAACAAAGTTCTAGACTTACGTAGATTTTCTGGAGTTCGGGGAATTTGCTTTCTTGCGATAAAGGGGTCATAAGACAATGAGTTAATGAGATCTTCCAGCTCCTTTCCTTTTTCTCCACTACTCTGCGGTGAGTCGTATATCACTGCTTTTGCAACCTATAGAATGTTAGGGAAAAGCAAGTACAGAAAATGCATAATTACAGTTATTTCTGTCAACTATGGCTCCAAAGAATGCCCCATTCCCTGCGTGATCTGAGTGTTCAGAATCACCCAACTTTCCTGCAATTTAGAGCAGTGTGTGGGCTTACAATGGACAGGGTGTACAGAACTGCATCCTACAAGCACATGATTAAGATATGGAATTGGTGACAGTTCTGTTCTACATTTCCTTCATCTTCTGTTAACCCATCTTTGAAATAAGAAAAAATGTACCTAGCAAGAACGTATTTGAAACAGGAAGACTAGAACTATAATGACAAATGCAAAGATTTCGGCACCTGGAAGTTAGCACCCCTTCCATGAAAGATGCAGCTTATTTTCCAAATCAAGTTGTTGCATATTGTATGAAAGTGTTGTGAAAGAATTCCTCAGTCGAGATTCAGAACAAAACACTTTAAACCTGGCTTAAAGCTCACAAGTCACACTCACAAGACACCTGCCAAATATCTTGATTGTGTAATTTCAGAACCAAAAATGAATGCTGAACTGCCAATCCATGCAGGGGTTGATACATTTAAGAGCTGAGAAAAGGCATACATATTGGGTTACAAAAATTATCCCTAGTAAAAGCAGCATTCACTTCAAGAACATGTAAACTACATGAACTATAGAAGTGCCAAAGTGCTATGCTTTCAGGATCTACTTCATTGCATAATCTTCCCCTAAAGTTATTAGCAAAGATTACTACCAACAAGAATTAAGGAGTTTTGAGGCATACATTACTTTGTGTTATATTCTGTCACCTGCTGTCTGAACTCTTAAGCCATTCATGTCAAACAAACAGAAGAAAATTAAACAACAACTATTTCTAACCTCTTCTGCCAGTTGTTGTCGAGCTTTCTCAAGAGGGTCTTCTCTGAGAGTGCACTCTCTCTGGATAATATCAGCATTTTCATTCTCCCCTGCCTCTACAATGGCAGGTTCATCCATTTCGCATTTCAAAACATTTGGAGAGGTCGGCTGTTTTTCACTATTGAAGATTACAGTAGAGGAGGCCTAGAGAAATACACAGGGATTATTAGAAATTCTGAGGTCAAGGTCAAAACTAGCATGAATGAATTACTACACAAAAGTCAAAAAGCAATGGCCTTAGTACTTTTATCGACTGAATATTTAAAAATCTTAAATCCTAGCTAAATGAAATATTTTGACTCACACTGTATTTAAAGTGGCACTTAGCAGGGAGGGGGAGTACATAATCAGGGAGTACAGCCCTGTACGGAATACCTACTGGTGATCCTCTGCAACTACAGTGGATATGCTGAAGTACTAAACTGCACATCCAAATTGTACATCCAAATTGTACATCCAAATCCAAGCTATTTCTTATGACTTAGGACTGATTCAGTGCTAAGCTCTCACTGTCGCAAGGTCAAGCTTCAAACCATGTAAGAAAGATTATTTCCAAATTTAACTTCTTTGAAAGGCAGAAAAATATTGAAGACTAACCTGTTCAAACGACTCATTGCTTTTTTCAAATGAGTTTATCGACTCTGAAGATCCTTGGGATCCTCGAGAGAGTCTGAAAACAAATTGCCATCACACAGAGAAGAGATAATAATAATAATTAAAAAAAAAAAAAAAACAGAACAAGCAGCATGCAAATCCCATAAGCAACTAATCACAAAGAATCCACTTATGCACTGTGCACCTCGTATCTGTCCGTTACGAGTTCTCTCGCTTCGTCCCGGTCATCGGCAGGGAAAGTTACTATAGGGAGAATGTGTGACAATTAGAGCAGATTGAGCCCTAGTTGTGTATCATCCTCCCAAACCAGAAAAGTACCAAAATTACTCTCTGGATTGCCAACCAGAAAGGTTTTTCCAACACATTTCTGTGAAAAAATCTATTCTGCGGGAAAGACTTCTGCAGATTTCTTCATACCCTACTTTTCCTTGGCACTCTTGCTCTGAAGCACCTCTGAAATCTAAAGGCCTGTTTATATATGAACTTATTAACTCCAGAAGCACAGAAAGGTAAGGGGATAGAAGGACCTTGGATATGTTAACAATACACAGTTCACACACTGAGAAGGTTCCCCCTAACCTTGGTATTCTCCAGGCTGAACAACTCTCTCAGCCTTCCTTCCTATGAAAGTTGCTCAGTATTTCTGGCTCCCCTCAGTAGTTCCATCTTTTTTTGGACTGGAGAAACGGCCCAAAACAGGACGAAGTGCTCCAGAGGTGGCCTCACAAGAGCTGAGTACAGGAGACGGATCCTATATCCCCGCTGCCAGTGCTCATCCTAATGCATCCCAGGATCCTGCTGGCTTTCTTGGCCACAAGGGCACATTGCTGGGCCCAGATCTGGCTTTGGACTCCCACGTCCTTCTCCACAGAGCTCTTCTCCAGCAGGTCAGCTCCAGCCTGTCCTGGTGCATGGAGTCATCCCACCCTAGCTGCAGGACTCTGCACTTGCCTTTGGGCCTACAGTCAGTCGACAGACTGTTCATGAATCTGGTGCTACCAGAGTGGGGCCTGTAGCTACCACAGTATTTGGTACCCCTAGGAAGACATGAGTCCAGTCACTCTCACCCCTGGGGATCAGCTGGAACACAAGGGGATTCATCTCTTACCAAATTTGCCGCCATTCAAACAGCAACAGTGGGACACCGCTAGCTACAAGCTGCCCGCTGGACTGAGGACAACTCTCTGAGCTCTGCCATTCCATCAGCTCTCAAGCCACCTCACTGTCTGCTCCGCCTGCATTTCATCACCATCTCTATGAGGATGTTCTGGAGACAGCCTTGCTCAAGCCAACACGAGTGGCTCCCACCTCTTCTACTCAGCCACTCGTCTCCTCCTGGAGGCCTACAGGGCTAGTTAAGCATAATTTGCCCTTTCTAAACACATATTGTCCTCCTGAACATCTTATCCTTCACATGCTTGGAGACTGCATCCAGGATGAGCTGCTCCACCACCCTTCGAGGAATGAAGGTGAGACCTAAGTAGCCTGTAGTTCCTGGGTGCTCCTTTGTGACCATTTACAGGCTGCAGGGACCACTGTTTTCTTCCAGACCTCAGGCATCTCTTCCCAACGGCCGCGACCTAGCTAGGACACCAGTCAGCTCCTGCAGCACTTGTGGGTGCATCCCATCAGAGCCCTTTGAGATGTGGATGTCCAGCTTGCTTAAGTCATGACTAACCTGATCCTCATCAGCCAAGGGAAAGTCGTCTTTTCTTCAGACTTTCTCCCTGGCCTCCATAATCTAGCCCTTCAGTAGCAGAATCACCTTCTCCCTCATCTTTTTGTTGATGAGGTATTTAAAGAAGCTCTTGTCCTTTGCCAGATTAAACTCCACATGGACTTCAGGGTTCCTAGTCCCATCCCTATAGATCCTCATGACATCCCTATATTCAAGCGGCCTGCCCCTGCTTTCACCTTCCGTACGCTTCTGCTTTAATTTTGCCAGGAGCTCTTTGTTCATCTCCTGCCCCTTCTAGAAAGCTCCTTGCTCAGTGGGATGCACCATTCTTGAGCTTGCAGGAGCTGATCCTTTAATATGAACCATCTCTTTGGAACGCATCTTCTTTCCTGGGTCCTATGACTTGGGATTCTTCCCAAGCGTATCCCTGAAGAGGCAAATACTTGGCAAGCTGGTCCTGCTGTTACATCACAGGGATGTGGTATGTCAGCAACGGACTACTGATGCAGTCTGATAAGGCTCCAGGTTCTATTGTTTCCAGCTCTTTATCTATTGCCTGCTAAAAATATTAAAAAGTCATACCTTCTTTCTGGTGTTAATGTTGACTCATCCATCACATCTTTCAGTGCCTCGCCATCCTCCTCATCGTGATTTCCACCACAGACTGATTCAAGAAGATCCAGAAAAGAAATGTCAGAGCTAGAGCTATGGCTTCTGTTTCTTTAAACTCACATTTCCTGCACAACTCAAAGATTATTTTTCTTGAAGTGTAGATATCATTACAAAGGAAGCAAATGCCTAAGCAGTAAAAGACATTCTTAATTCCTTTGCTCAGGTACTACAAGCAGTAATGTAGTTTCCCCATGTCCTGCAAACTGACAGTTATCCCTGTGGACATACTTATCCTTCAGAGCTGAGACCAGTGCTTCAACCCAGACACAAGGCACGTGACATACACAAGTGTTTTGAACGATACCAGACGTACACGCACACCAGATCAGGACTTTCCCAACAATATATCCTGATTTTGGTATAGATTTCTGGTGGAAAGAGGTTTTGCTACAAAGTTTCTTAATAACACTATTTTTTACTTCTGAGAAGATAAATGCCATTCTCTTCTATTCTCATCTCAACAATACTCACAAAATCTAAATCAAGTAGAAGAAAGTTGAGGTAAACATATTTTTAAAACGTTCACCATGTTAGCAGCCAGAAAGAAGCACTAAATATTACAAGTCTTCTTTTTGTAGTATCTTATCCAAACCAGAAAGCTGTAGATATGATTTTCTCCAAGCCTTCTGATATTATGACACAACATTATTGCACAGTGCTTTCTTTAATCTTTGTAATTTGAAAAAGCAAAGGGTCCTCCATTGTCAATTCTGGGGTCTTTCACTTGCAACTCCCAACCTTCTACCTGCACATGCTCAGGTTACTGCAGCAGTGTTATTACCTTTGTAGTCCTATCCCTTCCTATCACTGGCAAAGTCCAGATGTCAGCTGGTAACAACAGTAACAATATTACAACCTTGTAATAATACAGTAGTAACAATACAACGCTCCTTAATGGCTTTGTACTGTTTATGCTTTGTTTTCCCAAACATTTCTCCAGAACAGAAAGGGCAAATCCATCCTGACAGGGAATGGGCGGAGAGGCAGGGGCAGTGAAGGGAAGAAGGGAGTAGGAAATCAACTCCAGGTCATATGCAGACTATGTCCTGATACATCAAGTAAACTATTAGAAAACTTACAGTTTAGCCAAATGATTTTTTTCTGCTTGCGTGACATGTACAATGTCAACGAACTAATCAAATTTTTAAGTCAAATCCTGTTACAAAAAACAAAGTTCTAGACTTACGTAGATTTTCTGGAGTTCGGGGAATTTGCTTTCTTGCGATAAAGGGGTCATAAGACAATGAGTTAATGAGATCTTCCAGCTCCTTTCCTTTTTCTCCACTACTCTGCGGTGAGTCGTATATCACTGCTTTTGCAACCTATAGAATGTTAGGGAAAAGCAAGTACAGAAAATGCATAATTACAGTTATTTCTGTCAACTATGGCTCCAAAGAATGCCCCATTCCCTGCGTGATCTGAGTGTTCAGAATCACCCAACTTTCCTGCAATTTAGAGCAGTGTGTGGGCTTACAATGGACAGGGTGTACAGAACTGCATCCTACAAGCACATGATTAAGATATGGAATTGGTGACAGTTCTGTTCTACATTTCCTTCATCTTCTGTTAACCCATCTTTGAAATAAGAAAAAATGTACCTAGCAAGAACGTATTTGAAACAGGAAGACTAGAACTATAATGACAAATGCAAAGATTTCGGCACCTGGAAGTTAGCACCCCTTCCATGAAAGATGCAGCTTATTTTCCAAATCAAGTTGTTGCATATTGTATGAAAGTGTTGTGAAAGAATTCCTCAGTCGAGATTCAGAACAAAACACTTTAAACCTGGCTTAAAACTCACAAGTCACACTCACAAGACACCTGCCAAATATCTTGATTGTGTAATTTCAGAACCAAAAATGAATGCTGAACTGCCAATCCATGCAGGGGTTGATACATTTAAGAGCTGAGAAAAGGCATACATATTGGGTTACAAAAATTATCCCTAGTAAAAGCAGCATTCACTTCAAGAACATGTAAACTACATGAACTATAGAAGTGCCAAAGTGCTATGCTTTCAGGATCTACTTCATTGCATAATCTTCCCCTAAAGTTATTAGCAAAGATTACTACCAACAAGAATTAAGGAGTTTTGAGGCATACATTACTTTGTGTTATATTCTGTCACCTGCTGTCTGAACTCTTAAGCCATTCATGTCAAACAAACAGAAGAAAATTAAACAACAACTATTTCTAACCTCTTCTGCCAGTTGTTGTCGAGCTTTCTCAAGAGGGTCTTCTCTGAGAGTGCACTCTCTCTGGATAATATCAGCATTTTCATTCTCCCCTGCCTCTACAATGGCAGGTTCATCCATTTCGCATTTCAAAACATTTGGAGAGGTCGGCTGTTTTTCACTATTGAAGATTACAGTAGAGGAGGCCTAGAGAAATACACAGGGATTATTAGAAATTCTGAGGTCAAGGTCAAAACTAGCATGAATGAATTACTACACAAAAGTCAAAAAGCAATGGCCTTAGTACTTTTATCGACTGAATATTTAAAAATCTTAAATCCTAGCTAAATGAAATATTTTGACTCACACTGTATTTAAAGTGGCACTTAGCAGGGAGGGGGAGTACATAATCAGGGAGTACAGCCCTGTACGGAATACCTACTGGTGATCCTCTGCAACTACAGTGGATATGCTGAAGTACTAAACTGCACATCCAAATTGTACATCCAAATTGTACATCCAAATCCAAGCTATTTCTTATGACTTAGGACTGATTCAGTGCTAAGCTCTCACTGTCGCAAGGTCAAGCTTCAAACCATGTAAGAAAGATTATTTCCAAATTTAACTTCTTTGAAAGGCAGAAAAATATTGAAGACTAACCTGTTCAAACGACTCATTGCTTTTTTCAAATGAGTTTATCGACTCTGAAGATCCTTGGGATCCTCGAGAGAGTCTGAAAACAAATTGCCATCACACAGAGAAGAGATAATAATAATAATTAAAAAAAAAAAAAAAACAGAACAAGCAGCATGCAAATCCCATAAGCAACTAATCACAAAGAATCCACTTATGCACTGTGCACCTCGTATCTGTCCGTTACGAGTTCTCTCGCTTCGTCCCGGTCATCGGCAGGGAAAGTTACTATAGGGAGAATGTGTGACAATTAGAGCAGATTGAGCCCTAGTTGTGTATCATCCTCCCAAACCAGAAAAGTACCAAAATTACTCTCTGGATTGCCAACCAGAAAGGTTTTTCCAACACATTTCTGTGAAAAAATCTATTCTGCGGGAAAGACTTCTGCAGATTTCTTCATACCCTACTTTTCCTTGGCACTCTTGCTCTGAAGCACCTCTGAAATCTAAAGGCCTGTTTATATATGAACTTATTAACTCCAGAAGCACAGAAAGGTAAGGGGATAGAAGGACCTTGGATATGTTAACAATACATAGTTCACACACTGAGAAGGTTCCCCCTAACCTTGGTATTCTCCAGGCTGAACAACTCTCTCAGCCTTCCTTCCTATGAAAGTTGCTCAGTATTTCTGGCTCCCCTCAGTAGTTCCATCTTTTTTTGGACTGGAGAAACGGCCCAAAACAGGACGAAGTGCTCCAGAGGTGGCCTCACAAGAGCTGAGTACAGGAGACGGATCCTATATCCCCGCTGCCAGTGCTCATCCTAATGCAACCTGCCCTCCTTACAGCTGCAAAGGGGAGTAACGGAGGATGGAGCGGAGTGAAGGCACCGCGGCCAAACTCTGTTGCACACCCTGTGCTGGGCCGCTGATAAGCCACACAGTGCCTGTGCAATGGGAGATATATGATAACATGTCTGGTGCTGAGCCAGCAAGGGTGACAAATCACTCATTTAGGATGAACTTTGCTTGAACTTTGCTCATTATAATGTGAAAACCACACCTCCATCCCAAAAGTTACCCGCCTCCGAGGTATGACCACCCCTCACTGAGCATGTGCTCTAGATTTTCGGTTGGCTGTGCCTTTAAATGAAAGCGAGAAACTTTTTCACCAGTCAGTAACAATATTAAGTATGACTCTAGTCACTCAAGCTCCACCTGAATGTAAAGGAAAGTATAAAATGTGAACTAAGGATGAAAATGCGGGGGGAAGAAACCGTTGTAACTCCTGGGTCAGTCAACAGGCTGAGTCCCCTTCCCTCCCCTCAGGTCGGGATGCTACCTGAGGAGACTCGAGACTGAGAGCCCTCTCCCACCTCCTGGGGTTAGCGATGATTGCACATTTGTACATCAGAGATAGCGAAAAACCCAGTGCCGTAGTACAGAATTTCCTGTACTGACATCCGAAACCTGCTTTGTAAACGTTGCATTTGAATAAATCATACTGTTTGTGAACTCGACTACTTGTCTGAGGGGAGGCGATTGGACTTGCAGCTGATGGACTGTTTGTGAATCCGATACTGCCAGAGTCGAGCTTATAGTTGATCACACTATTTGGGAACTCGATTAGCTCCTAGGAAGGCGATTGGACCTACAGTCCACAGACTGTGAAGCCAATACTGATTTGGTATCTCCTTCTCTCCCCACCACCCCAACGGCTTTCAAACTGCAACATTTCACATCCTGAACATCTTATCCTTCACATGCTTGGAGACTGCATCCAGGATGAGCTGCAAGGATGAGCTTCGAGGAACGAAGGTGAGACCTAAGTAGCCTGTAGTTCCTGGGCGCTCGTTTGTGACCATTTACAGGCTGCAGGGACCACTGTTTTCTTCCAGACCTCAGGCACCTCTTCCCAACGGCCGCGACCTAGCTAGGACACCAGTCAGCTCCTGCAGCACTTGTGGGTGCATCCCATCAGAGCCCTTTGAGATGTGGATGTCCAGCTTGCTTAAGTCATGACTAACCTGATCCTCATCAGCCAAGGGAAAGTCGTCTTTTCTTCAGACTTTCTCCCTGGCCTCCATAATCTAGCCTTTCAGTAGCAGAATCACCTTCTCCCTCATCTTTTTGTTGATGAGGTATTTAAAGAAGCTCTTGTCCTTTGCCAGATTAAACTCCACATGGACTTCAGGGTTCCTAGTCCCATCCCTATAGATCCTCATGACATCCCTATATTCAAGCGGCCTGCCCCTGCTTTCACCTTCCGTACGCTTCTGCTTTAATTTTGCCAGGAGCTCTTTGTTCATCTCCTGCCCCTTCTAGAAAGCTCCTTGCTCAGTGGGATGCACCATTCTTGAGCTTGCAGGAGCTGATCCTTTAATATGAACCATCTCTTTGGAACGCGTCTTCTTTCCTGGGTCCTATGACTTGGGATTCTTCCCAAGCGTATCCCTGAAGAGGCAAATACTTGGCAAGCTGGTCCTGCTGTTACATCACAGGGATGTGGTATGTCAGCAACGGACTACTGATGCAGTCTGATAAGGCTCCAGGTTCTATTGTTTCCAGCTCTTTATCTATTGCCTGCTAAAAATATTAAAAAGTCATACCTTCTTTCTGGTGTTAATGTTGACTCATCCATCACATCTTTCAGTGCCTCGCCATCCTCCTCATCGTGATTTCCACCACAGACTGATTCAAGAAGATCTAGAAAAGAAATGTCAGAGCTAGAGCTATGGCTTCTGTTTCTTTAAACTCACATTTGCTGCACAACTCAAAGATTATTTTTCTTGAAGTGTAGATATCATTACAAAGGAAGCAAATGCCTAAGCAGTAAAAGACATTCTTAATTCCTTTGCTCAGGTACTACAAGCAGTAATGTAGTTTCCCCATGTCCTGCAAACTGACAGTTATCCCTGTGGACATACTTATCCTTCAGAGCTGAGACCAGTGCTTCAACCCAGACACGAGGCACGTGACATACACAAGTGTTTTGAACGATACCAGACGTACACGCACACCAGATCAGGACTTTCCCAACAATATATCCTGATTTTGGTATAGATTTCTGGTGGAAAGAGGTTTTGCTACAAAGTTTCTTAATAACACCATTTTTTACTTCTGAGAAGATAAATGCCATTCTCTTCTATTCTCATCTCAACAATACTCACAAAATCTAAACCATGTACAAGAAAGTTGAGGTAAACATATTTTTAAAACGTTCACCATGTTAGCAGCCAGAAAGAAGCACTAAATATTACAAGTCTTCTTTTTGTAGATACCATTTTCTCTCAAGCCTTCTGATATTATGACACAACATTATTGCACAGTGCTTTCTTTAATCCTTGTAATTTGAAAAAGCAAAGGGTCTTCCATTTTCAGTTCTGGGGTCTTTCACTTGCAACTCCCAACCTTCTACCTGCACATGCTCAGGTTACTGCAGCAGTGTTATTATCTTTGTAGTCCTATCCCTTCCTATCCCTGGCAAAGATCAACACTTCTGTTGGTTATGTCACTTTTCCCAAAAGGGACTGCAATTGATGCATCAACCACACTTTCCCCGTCCTTTTCCATCCTTGCTTTGTACCATCTAGTTTAAAATTCTATGCTACAGTCATTTAAAAAGTTAACATACAAGCACAAGGCTTATCAGCCTATTAACATGTGAAATATCGGATCAAAGTGTGTTTTCATTAGCACTCCTAACCTAATAAGCAAGAGCAACGGCAGAATAAGGAAGGTCCTGATCAAACTGCTGTTACAGCAGTAAAAGTATTTTCGAAAACGGCTGCTACACTGGAAAGATGAAGCTAGAGGAAGATTACCAAAGAACAAAAGTGTTTTCTTTTCCGATTTGACCAATGGAGATAGGTTTCCCTTCCTCTCTATTTTTTCTCCCATCCAGTCCCCCAACCAAAACAACTTTTATAGGTAGCATGTATGTCTCTGGACCCCTGGTACAGAAATTTGAATTTTGAAACCACAATACCCTTTGTTATGTTGAACACCAAATACTAAACAGCACTAGCATTATCTTTTTGTCATAGTCAAAGCTTCACAGAAACAGCTTTCACCATGTCATATTTCAAAGGCTATTCTGGCAAGCAGTCTTTCAGCACTAGATCACCAGAGTTTATCACAGAAACATGTACACATGAGCAGGGAGTCTTCTGGATTTCGAGTAACTTCTAGGAATGGTGGGATCAAGACAAGTTTCTCCTGTTCACTAACCTGAAACTGAATCTGAATCTTGACAGAAGTCATTGCTCTCATACATTTCTTCTGTTGCAGGATAAAAAGAAAGGGGTTGCAGTGCTGGTAACGCACGTAGTTCCTTTCAGGAAAACAAACAAACAAGCAAACAACAACAAAAAAAATAAAGCATACAAATTACACAACTTTAAAAAAAGGCATTTTAAAAGGAATTAACAGACAATTATTGACATCAGCATTTTCACATTAGTGGTCAGACTCAATGACAAGCTTGCTCTCTGCACATATAGATTTAAAGTTATGACCTTTGATTTCACTTTCAGCATGAGCATAAGAAGGGAAGCTGTTGTCCACTTAAGAAGAGAATTTTAAAAGGGTGAACAAAAAACTCAGATGTTTGTGACTGACTGGAACAGTTTCACAGAATGCCAAAATCAGTGCAGGATACAACCATCAGTGAGCTGCTAGTACACTGATCCACTGGCACAAGACAGTTCTGTCTCCCACAACAAATTAGGACATCAGCTGTCATTAAAATGACCAAATCTTCAAGAACAACTACTTGATCTAATAAAACAATCCATACTATATTTTGCTTAAGATGCACTATCTAAAGATTTAAGGAATTGTTGCAAAGGAACACACTAACTTGCATGTAACCTCCTTCAGATTCACCTCCTTTTCCCAGAATTAAATGAAAATTACTTACTGGATCCTTATCTGTAGCTAAGCAAAAAGGAGAGCGACCAAGATAGTCTTTCCACTTCATTTCCCATTCCTTGTTTTTTTGAGAAACAGATTCACTTGCTGACAAAAAATACTCTTGCTCTACTTTTTGGCTGTAACATAAGAGCAAGAAAAACGCATGTTGAATATGAAGCAATCTATTGGCAAAGACAACAAACAACCTCAGAAACCTTTAGGATGTAATAACTTATTTGTGCATGCAGTAACAGAAGAATTGAAATGCAAAATCTTTTAAAAATGCTGCTTAGGTTATCTTTGTTTTTTAAAGTGAAATAGGAAGAACTAAAAAAAAAATCCTAAAGCTAAAGTTATTCAGAGAAAATTAAGTTGAAAAATATGTGAATTTCTAAGATACAAAGGAAAGACCAAACTAATGTGTTCTCAGTACAAATGACACTAATTTCAGAAAGGACTCCAAGAGAGTAAGACATGGTCCTCAGACTAGAGAGCAAGAAACTGCAGAAAATTACCTTATTTCTTTCAAATTTACTATTATTTTACTTCGGAGTTCAATCTCATTCCTAATATGCTGAAGACGTTCTGATTTAAGATTAAGTTCATCTCTAAAGATTCTTAGGGCTTCATTTAATAATTGAACAATTGTCAAGAAATTCATTTTTTCCTCTTCATATGTTTTTTCTATGCACAGCTTCAGATGTTGCAACCAAGAGGGGAAGGGGAAAAAAACAAAAGCATCAGCAGACAAGATACAATGGATCAGTACCAGACAGTTACAGTTTCTGTACTTCAGCGCAGGGCCAAAGTCTCACTCAATGCTTAGATTCTGTTCCTGACTGTCTCATTTTTTAAAAGACAGTCCAAACACCAGCCTCAGCTCTTCTATTCCAGACTAGCATCAACTACTTGGAAAGCAGGCTATAAATAATATGAAGTAACCTCACTTCAGCTAACCAGCTATCTGGTAGAGGTCTGAAAATAATACTGGTCTGGTGCTTTTGTGCTTTTCATACCGCATACTGGAAACAAAAACCCATTAGGACCAAAAGCTAGATTGGCCAACCTAGTTTTAGCCATCTGATCAACAAAAACTGAAATATTAATCAAACAAAATTATCAAAGCAGTGTTGATTTCTGGGTTTTAAAACAAAAATAATATTTGAAACAACTGATATTAAAGCAGCATAACCATAAACTTCTTTGACTTGCCAGGAAAGCAAGTAAGCAAGCACACTTATCATTCCCCAGCCTTTAAGATGCTTGAGTATGTTTATAGTTATAGTATATATATATATAGTGTATATATACATATATACACACACACACACACACATACATATATATATATAGAGAGAGAGAGAGAGTTCAACATGAATGACAAATGACTTACCTTGTCCCTCTCACTTTCAATTCTGCTAATCAACGACTGGGGAATACTGATATGAAGATCAGTTCCATCTAAAGTATACTGGTTAGCATGACCTTCAAGTACAGAATCTACCACTTTCTTTTCCGTTTTCAAAGATGCAAGGGTATCCATGACAAACGTCCACATACTGCGGACCTTAATGAGCAAGGACGACAAAAACATGTTAAATGCCTGCCTTAACGTCTGTGATGGTAGAGTATCAGAGCATAAATATGTGAGAGAACAGCCAATATAGTCACAGATAGAAGCATCAGTATCCGAGAGAAAGTGCTGGAAAAATGTTAAACTGTAATCTGTTACAGTAGAAAAGTGCTCACCTTTTGAGTTGCCTCAGTTTTGTCAATTTTGCTTTGGTGATTTTGTTTCTTCCTACATGCACATGCAAAAAAAAGTTCAAGCAAACTACAATGAAACTATAGCTTATAGTATTTCATAGAAGTGTGTGAGAAAGTAATTGTATAGGTAAATTATTAATAAGAAGAAATACTTACTTGAAAAGCCACACCCTCATAGCTGCAGATTCAAGTTTTAAGTTCCTTATTTCTTTATTTAGGAACCTAGAAAGAAAAGTAACAGGTGCACCTTTTAAAAACAATTTTGCTCTACTAATCCTAAAATTCCATAATAATTTATCATACTCATTCTTTCCGAATCTGAACATTTGACAGTTTTATAACCATGCAAAAACAGATTGTGAGAAGCACAGGATGCCCAAGGCATACCTAGCTCTAAAAGAACTTTAGAGGTTTGATGCCTTTTTAAGAGTGGAAAAAACAGAAAAGCAGTTTTTTTTAAGAAATCATCCAATGGGAAAGCAAAGTCATTAATGCTTCCCAAACAGAGAGATAGGTCACAAGTCTCAGAATTCCTAGAAAAGCCTAGGAGAGAGATACCTAGAACTCACCTGGCCCAAGCTTCCATCGAAAGCAGAACTTTTAAGGCAGTCAGGTCTTTCCCTTAAGTAACCTGTAGCAATTGCCTCTGGCACTGACTGTCAGCATGCCCCCTTGTGAAAAGGGTAACTCTAACTACTTTTGGGGGTTTCTAAGACTCGGATTTGACATCTCCCACACTCCAATCTTTATCTCTTCAGACTAAGGAAATTATTTCTTCAACCTTTCACCATGCATTAAGTTCAGCAAACCTCTAATCATACTGGTGGCCATCTGAGCAAGTCTTCGACACTTTCAGCATTTCGACGCTTCAGCATGGTGGTGCAGGGAGGGAAAGGCATGGGGGAACGACAACCTTATTCAGTATTACAGGTGTCACCGAAGAAACGTCCAGTAAAGTAAAAAGCACAACCTGACAGCTATGCCCTTGTTTACAAGGCCCAGCATACAGTTGGCCTTTTTTGCTGACAGTGGTCATGCTCAGCTCAAATTGGCAAGGGTTTTGAGAGTATGATAGTGGCAATCAGGGAGGATACAAGGTGGATTTATGTCCACTTCTTCATGGAATGACAAGTTAGTGGCAAGTGTCACAGGGTGAGATACTTGATGCAATTTTTGTTTCAGATTTCATAGAGAAAGTCAGTCCCCAAGCCTCTACACCAAATAGCAACGAGGAAACGAACTGTGAACTACTGAAAGGAAGGAAACAGTTGGGTCTATCTGTACAAACTAGACACAAAACTTTGTTAACTGACGGGATGCACACAAGAGTAGCAGGAACTGGCTGACATGACTGCCAAACTTGTCATCTTTGAAAAGCTATTGGGGAAGATTTTGTAACTGAAAAGCTAACAAACAGGAACATTAGCTTCTGGGAAAATAACCAGTTTTTTAAATGCATTACTTACATTTTTTTCTTCTTATGCTCTCGAATTATAAAATCTTTCTTTTGAAGTATCTGCAGAAGTTTATTATATGCCGTTCTGTATCTCGCTTTTGTCAAGCATGGATTGTCTTCCATTAAGTTAGCAACATCAGCAAAAGGTATATCAGTGCCTAAATGAAAGCTAGTATTTTTATTGCATATTCACTTCCTATCAAACTAGACAACCTTCTCATCCGTCTGGTTTAAACTACAGATGGGAATACAAATTCCTATTCTAACCTGATCTTAAGCACACAATTCGTTCTTCAACTCTTTTCTATTGCAGATCTTCCTTCCCTCACTCTCACCCCTTCTCCCCCTCCTCAGTACATGAAACACTAAAAAGGAAAAAAAAAAAGCCCGGAATATATAGTTCTCAACCCTGAAAAATCCAACAGTATTCAAACAGTAAGAAACACCACGGGATGAAAATCTGCTTTTGGACCAAAGCATTACTGCTATGCCCGTATATATTTATACCACTACACCCATGTACACACACACACACACACACAACTACATCATTACATACATAAACTTTCTAAAAGCAAGAGCCATAAAGCAAGAGCAAGCAAAACAAGCTGCACTCTATTCTAGCAGCTGCTCAGTGTAAGTGTACCCTATAAATGATCTAGAACCAGCAGTCAGCTCAGGCCTACCAAAGCTCCTGGCATTCATTAAAATTTTAACAGGAACACCATCAAATATTAGAAATCAAGTTTTCCTTATGCTTACCTGTAGAGTTTACTTTTATACCCTGAATCAATACGTATCTTGCAAATTGATACATTACATTAATAAATTTAGGACCAGCAGGAGAAAGAAATAAAGACGGTGTAATTTGTGGAAAAGTGCTTTTACTTTCCTCCTGGAAGAAAGGAAATTGATTTTAATACAGAATTAATCCAAGAAATAACACCTAAGCACCTACCAAATATTTAGCTGGGTATCAAAACACTGCAGATGTGCCTGCTAGTAAGTCTGAGGCAAAGCTTAACTACTTTGCTAACATGATGACAAAGACTTGAACGAATGGAAGAGACTAAAGGCTTACAGATATTCCACAGAAGTTCTGACTACGGAATGGGCAGGTAACATTTATCTTTGAAGGAAATAAATAGATAAATAGATAGATAGACAGACAGATAGAGTTCAGGACCCTGCTACAAACTTCTGTTTAATTTTATGTAACCCAAATCCAATCCTTAATCCTTGGATGGTCTGGGTTAAATCTTAACTACATCATATCACAACCCTCTTCTCAAAAAAGATTCAAAGCAAACTACATGAAATGTTTTTTTTTCCTACCAAATAATTCAATTTTACCTGATGTCTTAAAAATCTAAAGCACCATATGCACTCTCCATTAAAGAAGTCACAGGAACCACTAGAATACTAATTTCCAACTTACTGCAATTTCTTTTAACCAGGCAAAGCATTGCTTCCTAAATTCAGGATCTCCTTGAAGTGAGTACTCTCTTCTCATTTAAAAGGAAAGAAAAGAAAAAAAAATCAAAAATTGGTCAGTTATAAAATTAACCACTATAAAACTCAACTGAGGCAAAGATCTTGGTTGTGCCGCATAGAAGCAGAGAATGAAGGGTTACATCTGACATCCAGAATAGCTAAAAGGTCATTAAATGACAAAGTTTTATTTCCCAACATGCGGACTGCAAAGTCTTTCAGACTAATCTGCAGTTCTTTTAAATTCAGAAAACAACAACTGTCTGAGGGCTAAAATCTTCGGTTGTGGAGTCTCCTTCTCTGGAGATCTTCCAAACCCACCTGGATGCCACCCTGTGCCATGTGCTCTAGGCCCTTGCTGGACACCCCTGCTGGGTTGCACTCGATGATATCTAGAAGACCCTTCCAACCTCAACTATTCTCTGATTCTGTGATTTCCAGTCTCTCCTTTCAGACTTTTTCATGTGTAAACTAAAATAACTCAGCTATTATGGTGTGAAGTTTTAGTTTGTTTTTTGTTTTTCTCATGTTGACTACTCCGTGAGCAATCTCTAACTAGCAAGGTTTTTCAAATGTTTGGTCAGGAAAAAAATGGGAGAGAGACTACTTGGCAACTATGAAAACTTTTACAGAATTAGCAAAGTAGAAGCCACCATTAAAACCTGGCTTAACTAAGGTAAGCTGTTCTGGCACATCACAAAGTTTTGGCCAGGGCAGAAGCTATCTGAAAATATTTGTTTTTCAAAAGACAGACCACTTCGTGTTCCACAACCCTGCCCGTCATTCTTGACTATATTCACAGTACTAAGTGTGCGAGCCTAATGCTTACCTTAACATTTCTGCTGCACGTGAGGGATCCAGCTTAGCAAACAAGAACAGTGCAACGGCATGAAAAGCATCGCTGTTTGGAGCATCGAACATGTCCCTGAGAAGCAAACAACTGCCTCAGAAACAGCAAGACCAGCCACTTCGCACGGCGTGCCCCGTTAGGAACACAGGGCACCGCGCACGGCTACAGCGCTGCAGCCCGCGCCTCAGGCAGGGCCGCCGGGCGCCGCTGAACCCGCGCACGCCACGAGCCCGCCGGGGCCCTCTAGTCCGGGAGGCGCCTCCGCCCCGGCGCGTTTGGCGCCAAGCAGCCCCGCGCGGCGCGCCCAGGCCCCGCGCGAGCCGCTGCCGCTTCTGGCCTCCATTTCCTCGGTCCCTCCGCACTTACCGTCCCAGCGGGCAGCCGGCGGCCCAGCACGGGACGTCGACCTCCGGGTCGAAATCCAGCGCCCGCAGATAGAGCCAGAGGTGCTCCTTCTCCCACATCACGCTGGGAGAGGCCGCCATGGCGCCTCAGCCTCCTCCGCTGGGTCGGCGACCCTCCGCGACGCCCTGAGCGCCGCCGCCGCGCTCCGCCCGCCTCGCTCGCAGCCGCCGCCGTGGCCCGCCGTGGAGCGCGCCAGCCGCGGGGGCTCACGGGAGCGGCCGTTGCTAGCGGCCGCGCGGCGGGAAGGGGGCGGGCGCGCCGGCCGCCATTTCGTGGCGCCCTGCGGGCAGGGCGGCGGGGCGGTGTGAGCGCGGCCGGCCGCAGCGCGTCGCGGCTGGCTGTGTCTGCCCCGCAGGTACGCTGAGGCGGCGGCGGGAGAGGGGCCTCAGCGGTAATTCTCGCCCCACATGGCTCTTCCCGCCTCAGTTTTACAGTCCGATCTCAAACGTTAATACAAAAGAGAAAGAAGTCCCCCGCCCCCGCGCACCACAAGGGAAAAACGACAGCCACAGCAGCATTTTTTTAAATAAACTTTTATTTCAAGGCATTTTCAGTGACTAGACTTTTAAAGTTTTCACGACAATCAAGCATTAGATTATTAACTTATTATTAGAGGTGCCAACCTGACAGCTCTAGCTCACCAAGAATCATTTCTACACGGAATCAGCGGGTGTACAAAAGTAGCACCATGTATCATCCCCAGATCTCCGGCAGCCGCCCGCCCAACACCAGCGGGATTGCCACATCGGAGCTCGGCACGAGCACATGGAAACATAGACAATTTGCTTCTAGTCGAGTTCCTAAGTATCCCCATCTCCTACGGAAATTGTGCTGTGTGCAAGCATGTGCAGATTCGGCATTGCTTAGCAAGCATTTAACTCAGATACATTCAAAGATATTCATTGTCACCAGATCAATGACTGCTTTCAATTCACTTTCTTATCTGTTACTCTTCATTTGAATGTGCTTTTATCCCACATCTCTTTGCATCCTTCCTTCTCCTTTTCCTCGCTCTTTCCAGTGTCTTCCTTATTCCTGTAAGACTTTTAAAATCATTTCTTCTAGTTTCAGGCGCCACAACTCATAGCATCAGGATGGCCAATGTTGTTGCACGCGGGAGGCGTCTGGAGGGAAGTGGAGTCCTTGCATGTGCAAAGCACTCTAGCAAGAGATTCAGCAAGAACCCCCTGAGAGAACTGAGTCAGTCACGCCTTCCAGCAGCAGAGGTAGATGCAGAAGCACTTTACAGATAGGCTGAGAGGGGAAATTTTGCCAACAAATACTATTAAACTTATTGTTGGCAGCCCTTTGTGCAGGGCACTGGCTTGTTTTCTCGGCTACTGCTGCCAGGAGAACAATTATCAATACAAACCATTAGCAAAGATTAGAATATACCAGTTATGCTATATCTCTCTTCCTGGGTAGGATGTTGACACACATGCTATTGAGTTAACCTAGCATGCATTCCTTAGGAGGGAAAAAAATCAGAATTTTGATGATGCTAAGTGAAACAGTACTGATTCAGAAAAACAAACAAAAACACACACACAACCTGGAAAACAAAAACCCAAAGCTAGGAAGATTCATCTTTACATAAGTTAAATAAGTGTTGTGACAATACACTCAATCAAAAAGACATTTTTATGCCTTTTCTTTATTCAGCTCTTTGCCCTGCAGTGAAAGGACCATTTGTGCGTGAAAAGTCTTGCTGATCATCTTCATCCAAATCCAAAATGTCTGGGATATCATCTGACTCTGAAGACAAGTCTGTAATAGTGAAATCTGGGACCTGCATAGGAAGGAAATCGGAAATCAATTCCAAAATTGAACTAAGTAAATTTGGGTAGTAGTTGTGACTGAAACCAAAGGAGGTGAAAGTGCTCAGCATGTGTAGAAATCAGACCCAAACTACTGAACGCATATTAAAATATGCTGGTCACATTAAACGTGCTAAGATGGACAAAACATTAAGCAAGACGTAAATTACTTGCTGAGGAGACAGGATTTTAAAGTAGAGGTGGAACAACACGACTGACTTACCAAACTTAGTTTTATGTTTAGGAAAAAGAATGGAAAATTAGGAAACAATATTTTTAACGTCTTGCATTTTTTTCCATGGACACAGTGGGTTATACAAAGGAACCTGCCTAGATGAGGTTCATGTAGATTGCTCTGTATTTCCTAATATATAGATTGTGCTGCCAGTTTACCACGTCAAACTATTCCTGAGGAAACCAGTACCTGGAACTGCAAAATTGCTTTGGCTTCTGTTCTAACTGGATGATTAGTATTATTCTGTACTATAAACTAGATTATACAGTTAAATACTATTAAGCAAGAATTGTTAGAGACATTAGTGGATATATGGATATTACACATCTCTAAAAATGTTATCTTAAGGGACTTAATTTCAGTCCTTAAGTACCATTAGTAGGACTTAATTTACTAATATCCTTTTTTTTTTTCAGAAGTAATTTAGGTACAACCATAACTTTTCTCCAAGTGAAAAAAATATATGTATAGTTTTATGTAAATGAGTATAAATAAGTATAGATATGTAAGTAAAAATAAGTATAAATGTGTATAGCTTGATTCATTGTTGGCTTTGTTATCGATGATGTGAGGAATATTGTAAGTGAGGCGCAAAATACAAGCATATCACCGCTGCTGTGGGTTCATGGGAGTTTGCACATAAAAGCTCTGTATCTGAAGGGCATCTAGGCATGTTTTCAACTTAAGCTGGAGAAGTTTTAGACCATGCCCTAACTGAAAAAAAAAAAAATTGCTTATGACTGACTTTCATGAAGAGCATTCTGAAAACCTCTGGTATATCCAGAAAGAGAAGAATAGAGAGAGATTACTGGTGCAACTGTCAGGTTACAGATACCTAGCACTGAAGGTGAATTGCTCAGTTCCTTTGAGTTTAGGTGAATATAGCACACCAATGACTTAGAAGTATCAATTGATTCAGAAGAGTTTAAAGAACATGTCATTTACCAGGCACATGTATGAGAATGCCAAGTCCACTCTGAGAGCCTAACTTGTTCCAAGAAGATCAGTTATCCTGGCATGCTAAAAGCCAAATGACAGTAGGAATGAGAAAACATATGTCTTTCTACCAGCAACAATTGTCTTCTACTTTTCTGCTTATAGCTTTATAGTAATATGCTTATTCTGTGTTTGTACTGAGCTAGGCACAAGACCACACTCAGGTACAGTGATAATTTTCCCTGTATCCTAGGCTTAAGGTACTCCTATTACTCATATCCCTATTGTTACTATTGAATATATGATAATCGGCCTCTCTGGTTTAAGCTTCTGCTTTCTTTAGTCTCTTCAGCATATCCGCTATATGCAGCGAACTCCTTTACAGAACCGCAAGATGTCCACAGCCGCAGAAGTATTTTTGCCCCTGGTGTTGTGGGGCCTTCACTTCCATATGACCTTTGTGTTTACTCGCAATTTTGTTTCATAGTTGATGGGAAGATGAAACAAAGCAGTATGTCAATTCTCATAATAAAGAATAAGGGTAGATATGACTCTTCTTCCCCTAAGACTTCCATATGGAAGGGAAGACTTCCCCTAAGTCTTCCATAAGAAGCAGCTAGATCCTCTTACCACTGCCTTGCCATCTTCTGTAAGTACTGAGAAATGACAGAAGTGCTTTGTAACAACATTCTGTCATTAACCTAGATTGCATTTATTTTCATTTTGTTCTATTACAATGTATTTGCTTTTTTCTTTTTAATAATTTTTATGCATACATCAGTTTTTATGCAAGAATTTTAGTATGCAATTTGGATTTCACCAGTGCTTATTCTGGTACGAATGTGTGATGCTAGGTAGAACTATTTGCAAAATTTTAAGTACGTGGGCTTACAACAAAAGTTTGTCAACAATGATAGAATAATTGATGTTACGCTAAATGAGCCTGGAAAGCAGGACGGGATGGCTGAGTGCTGTGAATGATTTTGAGTGATCTCTTGAGCAGAAACAATCATTTTTGAATGCTATAGCATCTTGGCAATGATAATTTTCTCATTAGTTTTCTAACTTGTACCATTCCAGTGTTTATGCAAGTAGCAGCCTTTGACACTTTTCTCACTTAGGAGGTTTATCTGCCCTGCCTGAAAGGCCATCACCCATTTCATACCATTTTCGAGCCATGTGACCCACCTGCTCTTCAGCAAGGTTCTCCCTGCCTCTCTTGTTAAGCCAAGCTGTTTTTTTCAAGTATTTTTAAGACTAGAATCAGGAGGTTTCTGTGTAGTGTAACTAACCAGTTTAAAACAGGTAAGTATAGAGAATCAGGTGAAACAACAGGAAGAGTAGTCTGGGTCCTGTTAATTAAGATTTTTCCTCATTTCCTTTTGGAATTTTAAGCAAATATTATGAACCAGGAATGTACTAATTTGCTATTGGGCTTTAAAGGTGAGTTTTTAGAGTTTCATACAGAAGTAATTAGCTTCTGCTTGCTTCTTATGCACTCTATTATTTTTTTCTTCAGGAGCCAGTTCAGCAGTTGTTCAGCTCTTTTCTCCTTCCAAGAGAAAACAAGCAAACAAACAAAATGCAGCAAGTACGGGACAAAATATTATCCAAGAACCCCTAAGGTTTCAAAACTTCTGAAATCTGAAAATTCAAGTGTCTTCCTCTAAGAAGCAGCTGCTAATTCCACTAGAATGCAGAAACTTATTTTTCCTGTTGATTTGCTTTCTCAATGAAGTAAACAGCAGAATGCAAGAGGTTGTTTACTTTTTGGTATTTGCCTTACTCCAAACACTACATAAGCACTAATGCATGTTGAGAGGAAAAGAATTTGCAAGATTAGAATAGTAACATTTCTCCTAGAGTGCTGCTTCATCTACTTCCTAACAGGAAAGCTAGACAGGTCACCCATCTGACAAAAGACAGTATGGAGTTGCACAACTTCAGGTAGAACAAAAATATGGATTACTTTTAAGTTAAAAATGGGTGCTGTTGTTAATTTCTAGGCTAGCAGTTTGGCTGTCTTAGTTGATTGATGTGTAAAGGCAGGAATTCCCTTCACGGAACTACCAGCTACTTCCTGACAGCATTAGCTGCATTCTGCTCCTGCACTCCTCTACAAGTTTTATTTCTTTCAGAGATGAAAAATGACAGTCTAGCTCCAGGTAGCTACTTCTAGGACAGAATTACAGAAATACTAACTCATGCCCTAAAACTGGGGACAGTATCTCACTTTTCCAAAAAAAAAAAAAAAAAAAAAAAAAAAAAAAAAAAAAAAGTTCCAAAATCTTTGTCTTTAGCCTTTAATTGCCAGGATTTTGTTTAATATTATGCTTAAACCTCAACAGCCCAATGTCTTTCTAACGCTTAGCTATATCCTGACTTAACAGCCCAGCCTTCCCACCTCATAAGGCTAGGCTACATATGATTTACTTTTGTACAGATACACATTCACAGCCGAGGTTGCACTCCATGTAGCAATGTGCCACCTCTCCGTGAGATACCAAACATTGTTTCAAACTCCATTTTTCCTATGCTGCCTCTCTGAGGTAGATGTTAATACTGCCCCACTAAGTGTTTGCAATTCACAGTAGCACTTACCTGGACAACTCTGAGCAAAGAGCATGTTAAGGAGCAACTGCATCTCTTCCACAGGAAAGATTAAAGGGGGTTTACTAAAGAACTATTTCTCTCACTTAGTCTAGTGTTGATATATGTTAGACACTCAAGCCCAAAGAGGGTAGATAAACAGACTAAAGCTTGTTTGTTCAGCTGAGGGCCACAGGCTGGCTGTAAACAGGTAGCCAAAGCAGTTAGTTAGGAGCCTCACACCACACAGAACACCGAGGCTGAAGGCAGAACTTTTTTCTTGCTGTTGTGTTGTTTTTTAAAATCTGTATTCTCAAGTCTGTTAGAACATCCATCAACTCTCAAGCTCCATCAACAGGTAACAGGAAGCACCAAAAAGCAGCAGTAAAGCTAAGACACAGAGGGGAAGGATAGATAGGAACTCGGTGATAGCAGTGTAGCAGCATTGCTTTATCTACACAAACATGTAGATTTTCAACACATCTACTTCACTTGTATTTCAAGCTTGCCTTCTGGATCCAGTGCATCGGAGTCACAGAACAGCAAGTTAACACTTCAGACACCATTCAGTAGAGACAGACTTTTGCAGCTGAAGCATTTATTGCTAGCATACAAAATTACAAAAGATCACTACAAAAAACAGCAGGCACATTGGTACAAACAGCATGAATCTTTTTTACTGCATATTTTTTTAAAAAGTGCACTTTGATAATGATTTGGTCAGGTTACTGTGTAATACAATAGAAAGTTTATATAGTTGATATTAGTAATGTCACAGCATTTAAGTAACTCTGTCTGACTCATTCAAGAAACCCCACTTTCAGCTTCAAGTTCTGCACTGGCAAAACTCCTCTCATGAGTCAAAGTAGTGCAAGACAATCAAGACAACTGCACAGGCAGAACTATTATAATGAAATGCTTGATCTGCACCAGGCATGGAATTCAAGTGTCCTGAGCTAGACGGGAGAGCTTTTAAACGCATGTCAAAGCACATAAGGCTTTTGCATTATTCTGATTCAGATTAAACAAGCCACCAAGTGATTTTAGCCATTGTTGATTTCATTTACAGAAATGTTATGAAATGAGCATGATGAGGTTTCTTAACTTGATGGACAAACAAGGCATCTTCACAACTGTAAACTGACAATGCTTAGGCACTTCAAGAGTGTTTTTTAGAAAGTCTTTATGAGACTGGACAATACAGTCCAGTTGTGGGAAAACTTTCTTCCTTTTTGTCATTTTCCCTCACTCCCACATATCAATTTTCTTCCGAAGTTATTTGACAGCTACAGTTGTTAGAGTCACTTGTTTGGTCAGCCTACAGAGTACATGTATGCTATGCAATTTATTCAGTACTGTGTTCAAGCTGTTTGTCTTCCTGGCTGGAATCTTCCTCCCCTTCGCTCTCAGCATGCGGAATACCAGCCAATTGTGGGTAAAAGGGACCTACCAGCCAGTTAAGCGGTGTGTTGTTAACCAGATAATCCATCACATCATCCAGAGACTCCTTCATTTTCTTCAGTTGTCCTTTGCTAGTGGTAAGGAAGCTGTCTGACAGTTCTTGGAAGGAAGATGCTGACCGAAAGCTCTGGTAGACATCACCTGCCATTGACCCAACACTGTAAACCTGGTCCTGCACATTCTGGGGAAGCCCCTGTATGCTTGAGACCAGCGTGAGGCACGTGGTCTGCAGCTGCTGAGTGAGGCTTCGTGCGATAGCTAGAGTTCTCGACTCAATGTGCTGGAAACAAAGCATAACAGCATGTCAGAATCTTGACATCACTCTTGTAGCTTTATGGTAAAGATGTACTAAAGAGTGAAGAAAAGTGATGAAGGGAAGATAAACCCATAGCAGATAGTAAAACAAGCCTCAAGTCTTAAGAGTCAGAGACAGAACTTGAAAGTACTTGATATTTCCTCAGTGTTCAAGTACTTTGTGGAGCAGAAACACCCAAAGCTTCTCCCCAGCTAAGCAGGCTCTCATTTCAACTCTGGATGAGAAGCCACAGCAGGCAAGTTTATTCTAGTCAAAGACTCATTGTTTCAAGCTATATACATAACAGCAAGTCTGTGCCTCAGACTGCTTTATGCAACAAACTGGTATTTCCAGCAATCTCAAATAAGTGAATCCTAGCTGATCTAGATATGAGTATCCCAACACGCTCACAGGAGAAACAGAACGAGGCTTCTCGTGAAAGGAGAATGGACCTCAGACTGCTTGCAGCACTTAGGAACTTGAGCATCTTCTACATTTCATAGTTATCACTGGCAGCTGCCCTAAGCTTTACCATTAAAGCCACATTTGTGCATGGAATACACTACGCTGTAAAGATGCTGTGAATCTTTGGTACAGTAAATTTTCAGTAGTTATCTGGCAATATGCAGTTCAAATATACATACACACCAGGAATATATTGCATATCTATTTACCTCAGCGCTATGCGATTCATCACCATCATTTTGGCCTGTATTTTTCTTCCATTCTACCCAGGATTGATACAGTTTTTCCTGAGCATCAAGAAGTTTCTGATTGGCACTATTCATGTTCTTTCTGGCATACTCGATCTGAAATACAGCCAAAGGAGAAGTGAAGGAAAAAGCGCAAACAGTTCTATTAAGGTGCCCTACTTGGCCTTGTAAACTTTTTCCAAAATACCCAAAGTTAAAGACAAAAGGCTTTGGGGACTATAAGAATCTATTCCTGCTTTTCAAAGAAAAATGAAAACTAGAAGCAGTTTTAAGACATCATCCGGTCTATCTTCTGCCTCAATCACCTTATTCAAGTTTGTTTTCAGCCCTTTGCCACCAGCCTCCTGCACAAGGAATTGAAGACATTGAAGGGTCAGGCCTTTATGTACAGTTTCTCCCCAGCACACCAAGACACATTGCTAAGATCAGACTACCAAAGAATGCAGGAGTGCTAAGAGATATCCCACAGCAAGAACCAAAGCAAGAACGTAAATAATACTACATTAACAGAAAGCACTGAAGTGTTCCTAAAATGAAAGGAAATTTCTTCACTGAATGAAGCCCACTGGTATTATTTATCAAAATTAATTCTAGAAGTGCTTAAAAATTAAAAATTGCTAGTTAGTTTACGGCTCAGTCCAACTGAGTAACTTCCCAGAAAGGCAGTGAAAAAGCTTTGAATGGCATGTGATTTATACTTAGAAATATTGCCCTTGATCTGAGCACACCATCTCTCATGGCACTTAGCCAGTAAAACCACTCAGCAAAACTATGCCAACATCTGCTTTTTATATCCCAAATAATAGCTTAAACTTACCAGATTAACAGTGTGGTTGAGCTGAGAGATTGCCTCCTGGCTTTTTTGCTTAGCATCTCTAACTTTGTTTAAGGCTTGTTGGTAGGCACGTGCACGGACCTTTGAAGACAGGGATCCTAGTCTAATATAGTAACTTGGCTTTTGAACTCCAACTTCAAATCCTTCAACTTTTGCAGCTTCTTGCTCTAGATGTGTGGAAAGAGGAAAAATACAGATCAGAATGAAAAAAGATGGAAGTATGAAACAACTTCAGTTGCTTAATAATGACTGAATGCTGGACTTCAGCACTGGGTAGACCAAGTCCATGCTGAACTCTGTACTATTTCCATTCCGCTTCCATCCCAACAAGCTGCTATTGCAAACAGCAAGGCAGAATTTGACCCTCCCCATGAAGGCCAACTAAATCATGATTGTCTGCTTCTCTCCAGCAGAAGCATTCCAGCAAGATCAAGCTGTGAATCTGTCTTACCTATCTCCTGTTCTGTAAGTGGGAGATACTGGTCTACGAAGGTCTCCGATTTAGTGAGCGCACTATCCACTCTACTGCTAACCATTTGCACCACACGACTCCCCAGGACAGTGTTAATGCTGCCATTGACAACTGACTTAGTCATTTCAACACTATCTTGTACTGCTTCTTTAGTCTTGCCCACAACTCCAGTGATTTTGTGGGTAACAGTTTCCTTGGCACCAGTCACAGTGGTTGTTACAGCTTCCCGGGCTCCAACAACTACATCCTTGGCATTGGCAACAACCTGCCACAGAAAATAGAAACAAAGAAAGAAAAAAAGTTGATTCACTTCCATATTTGTTGTGAAGTACATAACTTGGGTACAAAATTTAGCATAAACTTGTTTTAAGTCAGTTATTTAGGAGAGGTCTGTGCTGAAGACAGAGCAAAATACAATATGATTATCATGCAGCCTGCAGATCAAAACTTTTTAGTGAATGTAGTTAGCACACTGTTTGCTTCACACTGAGCAGAAAAAAAGTGAACGGACCCAAATCTTAAAAGATGAGTACCAGTAAACAGCAGCTATGGACACAGTAAATGGAAATCTACTAAGAAACTGAGGTTTAATGAACTTGCAAAAAAATAAATAAATAAAAAATACCACACACACCACATACCACACACTGCTGACAGAAATACCCTCACTGTTTCTCTGCTGTGCCTCATTCTTGATTAATTCTTATTTCTCACTCACCCACCTCTAAAATCACTAATTTTAGTGATAACAAAGAAGTGTCCAGTACTTCTACCTTCATATGCATATTACAGAGGTATTACCTTGTCACTGGGTTGATTCAGTATAGGCAGCCTCTCTTCAATTTTGTCTAGACCCATACATGCATAGTTGTTGGCAACTACAACTAGAAAAGGAGAAAAATAAAAAGTGTGATTGGGTTTTGATCTGAGACTCACCTTGGCGCAAAGGAGGGGTAGATAATTCCTATGGAAACAGAGAGCTTGTGCTGTAAAATGATTAAGGCAGTTTCCTCCATTTTTAAGCGAGGTTTGAGGTTGCATAAGCTTATAACAAGGCCAGAGCCATAATCAAGCACTTGGAAGCTGAGAAAGCCCTTTCAGATACCTTTCAAACAACCTTCAGAACAAGTCAAAGTATCTGGCCTTCTGCCATGTGGTGAAAATAGGCTTCTTACTCAGAACACCCTTGCAACACTGCTGACAGGTTTCAGCACAAGCACAAACTAGCACTGAAACTTGGTGAAAGGTAAGGTAGGTGTTGAGTAAGAGGTGACATAACCAAGCTATCTTGTAAATCGAGAAGAGCCTGTCAGTTTAGTCTTAAGTTTAGTCTGCAATCTGCTTTGTCTCTAGACTGCTTTTGTTTTAATCATACCCATCTAATCAGTTACTGAACAAACAAGTTAACAAGCTGTCGGACTCAGCACTGCAGACCAGCATGCCTCTACTGAACTAAAACATCACAAGCGCTCCCAAGTATATAAAGAACCATGTTGCATCAAAAGCTGCCCAGCTGCCTTACTCTGCGGCTCCAGCTTCTGGATGATAGGCAGAGCACCCGTCATGGCCACCGAAGTAATTGTCTTCACTCCCTTCTCCGCCATCTCACACACAGACTTCAAATAAGGATGGTTGTCCTTCGTGGCGATGTAAGCAGAGGACACCATGTCATAGGTGGAGCTCACCAAGGGAAGGTTGGCAACCCTTGAGACAACGTTCTGTTTAAAGACACACAAGAAAAAAATATATATAGAGATAGATATATTATATATCTACACACACATAGGAGAACTACTGGACTTCACTGAGACGTACCTGCTGTGGATCAATTGCCGCTAATGCCATTTTGAAGATCCTGAATCTCAAGATAGCCTGGAGGAGGGGGGAGAGTTAAAACAATGTCATAACCATTTCATTTAGTCACCACGCTTAGAGCAGCAATCCCTCTGTAATCAGCCTCACATATCAAGAGCATTAGGACACTCATTGCCTCACATGCAAGAGTTGCATTATATTGCAACAGTTTAGAAATTCAACCCTTTGTATACTAACTACTTTTCCTTTCTTTGGGCAATAGTAAGGCACAGGCATGAGACTAATCTGAGATCCAGTGGTTCACTACAGAATTAGTAAAGAGTTACTCACTCCTGGGTTACTTTAACTGTTTATTCTTTGGGTTTAATAAACACATTGTGGTTCTATCCGTTGAACCAGGATGAAGGAAAAACCCAGCTAACTTCCAAATCAGCAAGTCACTTAAAGGCTCCAACATTAAGGAATCCTTCTCCCCTGATGTTTAATAAGATCAGTTCTCCCATTAACAAAACAGGACTCTTGACAAGTTTGAAATCTGTGTAGCCCCTGTTGTACAAACCTTGAAGACACTGGGTAGCTTAAGATAAAGTGCACATTTTGCTAGCCTCAGCTTAATTCTCTCAAGACACTCCACCAAAACTCTGAGGGTCCACTGTCTCTAATGCCATGGCTGATAAGCAGCCAAGGACCCCACTGCTTAGCTAGCTTTAAAGCTAGCACTTCTCTAACAGATGGGTCACAGAAATTACCCACTACGGAAAATAACGCTTCTTCATGCTATTTTGGAGTTATTATGGAAGCAGATAGTGCAGTCATCCAGCAGGCCTTCACTACTCTTGATGTGTAGTCCCATAGAATATGTACAGCTCTCCCCATAAAATAAAATGAGGAAGGAGCCTGCATCACATAAGGATACGACTGCACAGATATGACTGCAGATATGACTGCACAAGCACAAGTTATCACACAAAAACACGCGCAGCCTGAACTAACTCTGCAAGAGGCACTTTTGGCCCTGACTGTTTCTCACAGCAGTTTGAGCTCCGCGTAGGAGCTGCAACACAAGGGCAGTGGAGAGGATGAACTGCAGCCCGTGAGGGGCGCGCGCAGTCTGGATCGGAAGTCTTTGCTCTTTGAGTCATTAGAGCCTGACAGCCGGTTTCCATTTCATACGCATGCAAATATTACCACAGAAGAGGATTAATCTTCTGCGTGTGGTTCACTACAGCATTTCCCTGTTCACAAAAAGGGAACAAGGACAACAGTGTGCCGCGGTGCACGTGCACCACTCAGACACCCTACAGGACCTCTCGGGAAGTTATCGGTCACCATGTATGAAACACATAAGAGACGCAGGTTCCAGAGTTGAGAGCTGGAAAGAAAACCCTTCTCTGCAGCGGGGCAAGGCTCCCGCAGGAAGGCGGCTCCGCTCGGCGCGCCCGGGCCCTCCGCGCAGCGTCACTGGCCAGAGGGCGAGCAGGACGGCAGCGTGCGGCTTCGAGTCGAAGCCGCGCTGCAGAATAGGGAAAAGGGCAGGCGGCAGGACCCAGCTTCCACCTCTTGTGATGCCTGTCCCCAAGGGCTGTAGTTGCACCAGGCCAAGGGTGGGCTGTACACGCTACAGAGCCCGGCTACGTCTGATCTGTTATGGAAAGGTCTCAGCGCCCGAAGCTACGGGCACGGGGGATGCCGAGGTCGAGAGGAGCTGGGAGGCTCCCGCACAGTTTCCGCTACTCGGTGACCTCTGGCAAGGAGTCACGCCGGCCTCTCCGGGAGGAGAGTCTCGCTGGCTTCTCGTCAGCGAGGCGCCCGAGCGGCGCCGAGGCGTTCCCGAGGTGCCACAGATCCCGACGGGAATGTCCCGTAGCCGAGAGGGCACGGGGCCCGCTCCCCGCGGCCGCGCAGGGAGCCGGCCCGCGAGGCAGCCCGGCCAGGCCGCCCCGGGCACACGGGGGCTGCGGGGCCCTGGCGCCACCAGCGCCGCCAGCGGCCGGCTCCCTCCGCGCCGGGAGCCGCTCCCCGGCAGCGCCACCGGCTCCACCATGTTGCGGAGCCCGCCCGCCCGCCGCTGCGCCCCCGGCTCCCGCGGCGAGCGCCGCTCCGCACTCACCGCGGGAGGAGAAGGAGGAAGGAGAAGAAGCTGCCGCCACCAGCTCGGGCTCCTGCGCTGCCGCCGCTGCCGCCGAGGGGAAGCGCGGCCTCGCCGCCTCTTTATGCGGAGCGGAGCGGAGCCGCCCCCGCGCCCGCCCCGCCGCCCTCTCGCGAGAGCAGCGCGCGAGATGGCGGCCGCCGCGTCCGCGGGCGGCGTGGCGCGTGTCCCGGCGCGCCGGAGGCTCCGCGCCGCGGGCGGCGGGGGGGACGCGGAGCCAGCCGAGCCATCCGGCACGAGGCGAACGGGCAGCGCGCCGGGCCGTCCAGCCCGCTGCCTCCCAGTGTCCTGAACGGGCTGCCAGCTGCAAAGGCTGCGCGGCGTCACGGGTCCCGCCATGCATGCGCGGGAAGAACCGTCCCGCAGGGGTAGGGAGGCATTCGGGGCGCTGTAGCTTCCCTTTCCATGGACAAACCAGATCCACGCTGTCACGGATACCAATAGGTAGGGAAAGACACACAAAAAAGGGCCCAAACATGCCGTTACGGGTGCTGTTAGCAACATTCTTAAGGAAGCAATCTAAAGAGGGATTACAAGGGTAAACATGAGCTATAAGTATGTACAGACAATTTATGCTCAAGACAGCTGTTTTGCATATTTTTAATGACAACAAAGAAATTTATTTCTAAGGTGAAGAATAGTGAGAATACTGAGACCTACTTACACTGTCCCTACACATTTTAGTGTATTTTCTAAACAAAGTTGGCATATAAATCATATAAATTCTCTTTTAACTTTTGCTTTTTTTTAAGTCTACTCTGCAATTCAAATTCTTCCAATACAGAGGAGTGTAGTAAGAAATACTATTTTTTCCCCTCAATGGAGCAGGAGGCATCTTTCAAGCAGACTACCAACAGCAGCCTCAGCTCTTGAGAAAGAGACTTCTTGCAAAGAGTCAACTGCAGAAGATATAAACCACTTCTTATTCATAGAATCACAGAACGCTTAAGGTTGGAAGGGACCTCTAGAGATCATCTAGTCCAACCCCCTGCACACACAGGGTCACCTAGAGCACGTGGCACAGGGTGGCATCCAAGCGGGTTTGGAAGATCTCCAGAGAAGGAGACTCCACAACCTCTCTGGGCAGCCTGTTCCAGTGCTCAGTCTATTAATTGCTTGTGATTTATCTTCACAAGTTGCAGTGCTAAAAACTACCCCTCATCCACATCTGCAGACATTCTGATCCTTGCTCCAGAATAGTCCTGTTTTCCTGAGTTGGAGAGGGTATTCTTTAAACACATTCTAGGAAGGCCTTCACAGAACAGCAATTCAGTTTGTTGCTGTAAAGAAATTACTCTTCCAAAGCAGAACAGATTAATAATTCTGGAACTTGTGATGAATTTTCATTTCTTTTAAGTGCTTTCTTATGCCTCTGTTAAGAACTATACCAAACAACTTATAGGTCCTTCATTTTTTTTTCCTCCTTTCATTGTTATCTGGAACCTCTGTTTGTTTCTCATGCACAGTTACAAGGCTCCTGAAGTGCAAAACATTCAAGGTATCTTTGACCATCATAAGACAGATTAAACCCTTTTATCAGAGATGTCCATACTGTGTTTAGGGTACTATATTCTAGGAGGATTCATTACAAGCACATATCATCATTATTTGTAGTATAGGAGCACTTGGACACATTCAGCCCAGGGATCCACTCTGCTAGGATACAATGATTAGAGACAATTACGGGGTAGAAATCAGATTCTGAATGAGTTTTTATTTATAACTAGGTCCCATTCTTCATCTAGATTCAGTGAACTTAGAGGGGCTTAGCCAAACCTTTTTCAAAACTCTGGAAAAGTCTGAACCTGCACAGTAAGAAGCTTGCCATGGTGACAAAAGTGTGTTTTACTTCTGGGAGGGATCAGATTCCTCAAATATCTTAAGAGACAGGTGTGTTCCCAGTCACGACTGTGGAAGAGCAAGGCTGGAGACCATCAAGCAGACCAGCAGACCGATAACACAAAAGCATGCAAAACCAGCTGCAGAAGGAATGCAGTTGTAGTACACCCTACCCTTCTCTTTCCCAGGGGACGGGCAGATTTTTCCAGATCTTTAATTCTTTCAGTCACAATAACAAATCAACAGATTTACGCATCCATGTCCCTTTATTTTATAACAGAACATGTAGCTATCTATCCTTAGCTTCAGGGAAAAGCTATGAAATTGCAGATCACACCAATCCATCTGCCCTCCAGTGCGTTTCTGAGCTCACTGTAACCTTCTCCAGGATAGACGACGGCCCAGGCGTCAGTCTCACAAGCCCTGTCAGTCTCACACGCACGCGCTGAGGGATGATAGCAGCAGGCAGGACGCAGGCTCTCAGCCTTTCCTGCAGCTGAAACGGGAGGAGCTCAGCTCCCGCTGCCGGAGCGTGGGGGCGCAGGGCCGGGGCTCCCTGCGGCCGGGGCGCCCGCGGGACCAGCGGTGCCAGCGGGGCCGGGGCAGGCAGGCGCTGTGGGCCGCGCTCATGGGGCCCTGCCATGGGGCAGGGACAGCCAGCGCTGCGGGTACCTCCCTGGCTGCAGCTGCCTCCACGTCGCTGTGAACCGCAGGGGACGAGGGTGGCTCTGCTCACTGCAGGTTAGCAAAGTGCCTTAAGGGCTGCTTTCATTAAAAAATAGGCACGTCTCCACACTGGGATGGCTATTCAGACTGTCTCCTAGGGTAACTGTCCAGAGCAGTGTTGTCAACTTTTACCTCGGTATAAATAGCCTGAGTTAACCTTCTGTAACCTCCTGTGATAGACTTTTGACTGCAGATGTTCATATGGAAGTCTGGTATAATTCTTTTTTTTCTGATCATATAAATGAAAATTATCTGCAGTACTGTTTAATTATTGGAATAATTTTGTTCCATGTAAACAGTAGCATTTCAAACACTGTCATGTCAACAGCTGCATTTTACCATCTTTGAAGCTGATAATGCATCACCATTATCATCAACACACAGCTAGACATGATGGTGTCCTTAGTATCTCAGTGTTACTGCATCTGTGTCTAGAATTGTCTTGCTTCCCATCCCTGTCCTCTAAAGACCTATGTACATACATGATTTCATCTATATAACTGGCCATTTACCAACATATTTCATCATCTACTTTCAGTTTGTACAAAGGTAATCAGATATGCCCTTCCGTACTTTGCTGAATAAGGCTGTAAGTAATTTCACTGATTTCAGCATATCTGATCATATGATTGGAGCTCTTGCAGGATCAATTTTGGAAAGTCCAAAGAGTTAGGGAGGCACATTGCACGACATCAAAATGATCGAATGGAAAAAGGATTAGAGCAAGAGGGAGAAAAATGTTTGATGAAGAGCCCTAGGTGTAGTTACCTCCTTTGCCAGAGAACTCTGTGCAAGCAAGTCACTTGTCCCTTCCAGATTTTGATGACAGGCATTTGGAGCGGTTATAGACAGACAGTGAGCTCTGTCTCGTGGCCGTGCGGGGGCCTTGCCAGCATTCAGACAAGGTGGACACACAAGAGTCAAATCAGGCATATTGCATGCAGCCAACATGGGAAAAAAAGGATACACCTCCAGCTGCCAGTTACCCATGGAGAATGATCACTTCTTCAGATTTCCATGCGTGATAGCTTGGGGAGTTGCTGCCTTGCCTGATTATGGCTAAGCATTATCAAAAACATTTTTAATGGGCAGCTTTTTCTAAGCCAGATTATTTTTATCTGGGTTAGGAGAAAACATCCTAGTTCTTGGCCTGCACAGCAGAGAACATAAAAGGGAACCCCTCAGCAGTAATCAAGAGGCATGTCTAAACACAGCTTTAGAAAGCTAATGGGCTGTAAAGGGCTGCCTCCAGCCATCCTTTGAGGCTGTCTGGAATGAGCTAGAGGCACAAGACAACTCAGACATGCCTTCTGTGCCTCAAGTCCTTACCTGAAAAACTCACATTTCAGTATTTTTCAGTATTGGGGATTGCCCTAAGTACACTAAGAAAAATAAACTGTTCGGGCTTCCCAAAAATATGTGGTTCAGAGGCCATAACGCAAATGAGCAAGTCAAATTATTATGCTGGTTCCTCTAGCCCTAAAGATTTCTGATATTCACAGTATGTTTTTCTTTTCAATGTTTATAGAAGCTGCTTTGTCGGAAGAGATGTAAGGAATTCTATTGAACTTGGAGTCAACATACTTGTATGGGACACACTGAGCCTGTTATCTGTGAAGAAAAATGTCACCCTGAAGGCTGCCTGCCCTTGGCTGTCTCACTTTTCCCCCTTCTTTCTGATCCCATGTAATCCATTTCTGGCTTTGCAATCCTGCCTTGCACCTTTCTGTCTTTGGACTTGCAGCTAATTCCTTATCCACTTAAGCTGTCTTGTCTCCTTTACTTCTTGGCTTTGGGGATAAGCCTTTTGTGTGTACCTATATGAAAACTTTCCCTTGGTCTAGGTTAATTATATCAATAGCTTCCTTGCTGTGACTTACTTGCTTTTTACTTCACCAGGACAGGCTACCAGATTTGTAAGGCATGAGCCTCCTTTTGTGAGTCTGCACTAATTGTCTTTGTAAACAATAACATCCTACTGCTCTGCCCAAAAGGAAAGCGTTCCCACCTCCTGCTTCTGAGCAGCACTATCCACAGGTTTTCTCTTTTGCCTGCTCCATTTTCTCTGGCATGTACTTGTCTTTTGTGTCTTATCTAATGTTATCTGCTTAAAGTTTATTCTTCTCTTCCTCTTACAGCTGGGAGTTAACCTGGTAGCTGACTCAAAAGAGAGGAACTGGGTAAAAGGTAATTCTTCTTTCAACTTTTGAAGAAAGCTAAAAGAGAACAAAAGCACAACCAGTTATAAGTAGGCAGGTACCACTATCCATGCCAAGTTGAGTCCAGAACCTCACCCCAGACTGAAGAGTTCAAATAAAACAGAGGAGGGGACGTGACCACCTCGTGCTGGCCTGGGATGGAGTCAATTACATATACCTAGATACTGCACAGGAGTTTTTAGTCATTCAGCTATTGTCCGTATGCCTGCCAGATGCCTTTGGAAAGCTGGGCAGCAAGATGTTGCCGTGATAACATGCAGCGCGCTCAGAAAGGTCACAGCACATCCTGATATCTCACTGTCACATGTTTGCTAGAACTCCCACCAGATAACAAGCAGCCATGTAATTTCCAGTCAAACGTGCTAGAAATGGCTAATGAGAGGAAAGGTGTTAGTAAAGCAGTCTATTTTAAAAGATTAGTTATTTTACAGTGATGTATCAGCAGGGAGAAAAAACAATATTCTATTTACTTGACAGCTGTCAGAATATCATTAGTTAATGACACAGAAAATTTTGTGCTGGCATTAGCATGATCACATGAGTATTCATTTATATTGTATTAAATTATAGGTGAGGATTTTGTTTTGGTTGGTACAACACAAACAGAGGACAAAAAGATCCAGACTCCTCTAAAAATAAGGAATAGGTCTGTTATCAATAGGCTGTAAAGGAGAGAAAAAGATGAGGATTTAAATTACGTCAATATCATACAAAGTGCAGTTGAGAGCATGGAGGTGTAATCATAATCCACCACTTGAGCTATCTGTGAGGACGTACCTGGTGTTATAATTTACAGCAGCCTAAAAGCTGCAACAGGAACCACCTGCTAACCAGAGGTCAGGGAACTGTGTTCGTGAGCATTTCTGACAATGACATGCCTTGTTCACATGCTCCACGTGTCCTTAAGAAAAGGGCATAGAGCAGGGGAAGCATGGGTAGTTCTGCAAGCTCCGTGCAAATAAGCAGTCCCGTCTGTTAGTCGCCAGACTTCTTTGTGCTTTCCTTAGGAAGAAGGCCACATTCCAAAAATATTTCTGTTTGTATAAAGTTATCTTGGCTTATTTACCTTTGAGAATTTTAATTAAATGTTAATTAAAACTCAGTACTGTGGCAGTTTATATTTATAATGTGATAAGCAGTGATAAAACTGCTGTTCAAGAATTCTCAACATGATGCATGCAAAAAGGTCTTTTCAATATTATGCTGATTTTTATACATTTTCAAGGAATTTAGTCTTTTTTTTATAACTAGCAGATCTAAAATGGAGTTTCCTACCTACAGAAATGTAACTAAGCCACAGAGAATAATGGTTATACTTTAGATGACATGAAAGCACGGGGTGGAACAAAATAAAAGAATTGTGCTGTTTACTACACTGCCAGTATATGAAGCTACCGCAAAAAGGTTCAGTCATTTCTGCATCATCAGTGTGCCTTCATTTTTCTTTGTATGCTATGCCTATGAAAAACACATTACATATAAAGAAGGCCGTCTTTTCAGACAGAAACTGTGACAGTCAGAGAACACCCTATTGGTGTACTTAGACATTATTTCTAAGAATGGCACTGCCATTTTGCAGAATATCTGTGAGACTGGAAAGAAGAAGGGGTGACAAACTATTCCGTATGGGAAACTGCTCAGCTAGAAATTAGGCCTCAAATCAAGCATCAGTACATTCTGTACTGGCAGGCAGAGTCAGGCAGAAACAGACAAAAACAGGCAGAAAGCAAAAACCTGTTTCTCCATGACAGTTTACTTGGAACTGTTGATAACTGTTTTGGTTATTATACTGATATAACAGTGCAGCGTAAGTCATATTCATGCTGAAATAATAGTTTGTTAATTGTGGAGGCTGCCCTGCCAGGATTTCATTTTGATAATGTTAGGCATTATTTTGGTGGAGCACGGGGCATCTCTGAGGGTAGCAGTGTTGAGTCTCAGGGATGACAAACGTGGCACGGCTCTTGGACAGAGCGTGGCCGCGAGCCAAGGGTGACCCCAGCACAGGCAGTGCGCTCAGCAGCGCGGTGCAGCTCTGCTCTGCGGCAGGTGGTCGCCGTGGTGCTAACGGGCCCCATCAGTGGTCCAGCAAAGCAGTCACCATACAGGGCCAGGTAATGACCCAGCTCCTAGTTCGAGCCAGGAAATCTGAACAAAATTCAGGAGCACGAGGTAGCAGGAATAGCTGCAGGGAAGCCTGGGAGAGGACAGCTGGGAGCCCAGGCCTGACCTCACATGGGGCTCTGGGCCTCGAGCACGGGTGCCATGGTAAGTCGCATGAGTGAGACCAATCTGGGCGGTTGAGGCGTGTCAGTACACGCAGGGTCCTGACACTAGGGTGCCACTGAACTTCTCAGAACCCCTAAAGA